>NC_052173.1:7365722-7467144 GCF_902713615.1 Scyliorhinus canicula | reverse complement strand
CTCCCCACACCCTTTAATATCCCACCCAGTCTAATCCCACTCTCCCCTCACTCCCCACACCCTTTAATATCCCACCCAGTCTAATCCCACTCTCCCCCTCACTCCCCACACCCTTTAATATCCCACCCAGTCTAATCCCACTCTCCCCTCACTCCCCACACCCTTTAATATCCCACCCAGTCTAATCCCACTCTCCCCCTCACTCCCCACACCCTTTAATATCCCACCCAGTCTAATCCCACTCTCCCCCTCACTCCCCACACCCTTTAATATCCCACCCAGTCTAATCCCACTCTCCCCCTCACTCCCCACACCCTTTAATATCCCACCCAGTCTAATCCCACTCTCCCCCTCACTCCCCACACCCTTTAATATCCCACCCAGTCTAATCCCACTCTCCCCCTCACTCCCCACACCCTTTAATATCCCACCCAGTCTAATCCCACTCTCCCCCTCACTCCCCACACCCTTTAATATCCCACCCAGTCTAACCCCACTCTCCCCTCACACCCCGCACCCTTTAATATCCCACCCAGTTTAATCCCACTCTCCCCCTCACACCCCACACCCTTTAATATCCCACCCAGTCTAATCCCACTCTCCCCCTCACTCCCCACACCCTTTAATATCCCACCCAGTCTAATCCCACTCTCCCCCTCACTCCCCACACCCTTTAATATCCCACCCAGTCTAATCCCACTCCCTCTCACTCTCTGCACCCTTTAATATCCCACCCAATCTAATCCCACTCTTCCCCTCACTCCCCACACCCTTTAATATCCCACATAATCTGATCCCAATCTCACCGTCACTCCCTGCGTCCTTTAATATCCCACCCAGTCTAATCCCACTCTCTCCCTCACTCCCCACACTCTTTAATATCGCACCCACTCTAATCCGACTCTCCCCCTCACTCTCCACACTTTTAATATCCGACCCAGTCTAATCCCGCTCTCCCCTCACTCCCCACACCCTTTAATATCCCACCCAGTCTAATCCCACTCTCCCCCTCACTCTCTAAACCCTTTAATATCCCACCCAGTCTAATCCCACTCTCCCCTCACTCCCCTAAACCCTTTAATATCCCACCCAGTCTAGCCCCACTCTCCCCCTCACTCCCCAGCACCCTTTAATATCCCACCCAGTCTAATCCCACTCTCCCCTCACTCCCCACACCCTTTAATATCCCACCCAGTCTAATCCCACTCTCCCCTCACTCCCCACACCCTTTAAGATCCCACCCAGTCTAGCCCCACTCTCCCCCTGACTCCCCACACCCTTTAATATCCCACCCAGTCTAATCCCACTCTCACCCTCACTCCCCACACCCTTTAATATCCCACCCAGTCTAATCCCACTCTCCCCCTCACTCCCCGCACCCTTTAATATCCCACCCAGTCTAATCCCACTCGTCCCCCTCGCTCCCCGCACCCTTTAATATCCCACCCAGTCTAATCCCACTCTCCCTCTCACTCCCGCACCTTTAATATCCCACCCAGTCTAATCCCACTCTCCCCCTCACTCCCAGCACCCTTTAATATCCCACCCAGTCTAATCCCACTCTCCCCCTCACTCCCCGCACCCTTTAATATCCCACCCAGTCTAATCCCACTCTCCCCTCACTCCCCGCACCCTTTAATATCCCACCCAGTCTAATCCCACTCTCCCCCTCACTCCCCACACCCTTTAATATCCCACCCAGTCTAATCCCACTCTCCCCCTCACTCCCCACACCCTTTAATATCCCACCCAGTCTAATCCCACTCTCCCCCTCACTCCCCACACCCTTAATATCCCACCCAGTCTAATCCCACTCTCCCCTCACTCCCCACACCCTTTAATATCCCACCCAGTCTAATCCCACTCTCCCCTCACTCCCGCACCCTTTAATATCCCACCCAGTCTAATCCCACTCTCCCCCTCACTCCCCGCACCCTTTAATATCCCACCCAGTCTAATCCCACTCTCCCCTCACTCCCCACACCCTTTAATATCCCACCCAGTCTAATCCCACTCTCCCCCTCACTCCCCGCATCCTTTAATATCCCACCCAGGCTAATCCCACTCTCCCCTCACTCCCCACACCCTTTAATATCCCACCCAGTCTAATCCCACTCTCCCCCTCACTCCCCACACCCTTTAATATCCCACCCAGTCTAATCCCACTCTCCCCCTCACTCCCCACACCCTTTAATATCCCACCCAGTCTAATCCCACTCTCCCCCTCACTCCCCACACCCTTTAATATCCCACCCAGTCTAATCCCACTCTCCCCCTCACTCCCCACACCCTTTAATATCCCACCCAGTCTAATCCCACTCTCCCCCTCACTCCCCACACCCTTTAATATCCCACCCAGTCTAATCCCACTCTCCCCCTCACTCCCCACACCCTTTAATATCCCACCCAGTCTAATCTCACTCTCCCCTCACTACCCCACACCCTTTAATATCCCACCCAGTCTAATCCCACTCCCCCCTCACTCCCCACACCCTTTAATATCCCACCCAGTCTAATCCCACTCTCCCCCTCACTCCCCACACCCTTTAATATCCCACCCAGTCTAATCCCACTCTCCCCCTCACTACCCACACCCTTTAATATCCCACCCAGTCTAATCCCACTCTCCCCCCTCACTCCCCACACCCTTTAATATCCCACCCAGTTTAATCTCACTCTCCCCTCACACCCCACACCCTTTAATATCCCACCCAGTTTAATCTCACTCTCCCCTCACACCCCACACCCTTTAATATCCCACCCAGTCTAATCCCACTCCCCCCTCACTCCCCACACCCTTTAATATCCCACCCATTCTAATCCCACTCTTCCCCTCACTCCCCGCACCCTTTAATATCCCACCCAGTCAAATCCCACTCTCCCCATCACTCCCCACACCCTTTAATATCCCACCCAGTCTAATCCCACTCTCCCCCTTACTCCCCACACCCTTTGATATCCCACCCAGTCTAATCTCACTCTCCCCCCTCACTCCCCACACCCTTTAATATCCCACCCAGTCTAATCCACTCCCCCCTCACTCCCCACACCCTTTAATATCCCACCCAGTCTAATCCCACTCTCCCCCTCACTCCCCACACCCCTTAATATCCCACCCAGTCTAATCCCACTCTCCCCCCTCACTCCCCACACCCTGAGTATCCCACCCAGTCTAATCCCCACTCTCCCCCTCACTCCCCGCACCCTTTAATATCCCACCCAGTCTAATCCCACTCTCCCCTCACTCCCCCGCACCCTTTAATATCCCACCCAGTCTAATCCCACTCTCCCCCTCACTCCCCACACCCTTTAATATCCCACCCAGTCTAATCCCACTCTCCCCCTCACTCCCCACACCCTTTAATATCCCACCCAGTCTAATCCCACTCTCCCCCTCACTCCCCACACCCTTTAATATCCCACCCAGTCTAATCCCACTCTCCCCCTCACTCCCCACACCCTTTAATATCCCACCCAGTCTAATCCCACTCTCCCTCTCACTCCCCACACCCTTTAATATCCCACCCAGTCTAATCCCACTCTCCCCTCACTCCCCGCACCCTTTAATATCCCACCCAGTCTAATCCCACTCTCCCCCACACCCTTTAATATTCCATCCAGTCTAATCCCACTCTCCCCCTCACTCCCCGCACCCTTAAATATCCAACACAGACTAATCCCACTCTCCCCCTCACTCCCCACACCCCTTAATATCCCACCCAGTCTAATTCCACTCTCCCCCTCACTCCCCACACCCTTTAATATCCCACCCAGTCTAATCCCACTCTCCCCCTCACTCCCCACACCCTTTAATATCCGACCCAGTCTAATCCCACTCTCCCTCTCACTTCCCACACCCTTTAATATCCTACCCAGTCTAATCCCACTGTCCCTCTCACTCCCCACACCCTTTAATATCCGACCCAGTCTAATCCCACTCTTCCCACCCCCCCACTCCCCACACTCTTTAATATCCCACCCAGTCTAATCCCACTCTCCCCCTCATCTCCCCACACCCTTTAATATCCCACCCAGTCTAATCCCACTCTCCCCCTCACTCCCCACACCCTTTAATATCCGACCCAGTCTAATCCCACTCTCCCCCTCACTCCCACACCCTTTAATATCCCACCCAGTCTAATCCCACTCTCCCCTCACTCCCCACACCCTCTAATATCCCACCCAGTCTAATCCCACTCTCCCCTCACTCCCCACACCCTTTAATATCCCACCCAGTCTAATCCCACTCTCCCCTCATTCCCCACACCCTTTAATATCCCAGCCAGTCTAATCCCACTCTCCCCCTCACTCCCCACACCCTTAATATCCCACCCAGTCTAATCCCACTCTCCCCCTCACTCCCCTCTCCCTTTAATATCCCAGTCAGTCTAATCCCACTCTCCCCCTCACTCCCCGCACCCTTTAATATCTCACCCAGTCTAAACCCACTCTCCCCCTCACTCCCCGCACCCTTTAATATCCCACCTAGTCTAATCCCACTGTCCCCCTCACTCCCCGCATCCCTTTAATATCCCACCCAGTCTAATCCCACTCTTCCCTCACTCCCCACACCCTTTAATATTCCACCCAGTCTAATCCCACTCTCCCCTCACTCCCCTCACCTTTCATATTTCTCCATTTCCAGTAACTCTCTCGAATTTCCTTTGCAGAATGAATGAACTCTCCGCCTGAGCAGTGATATCTGGCAGGGAATTCGATATTCTCATCAGTCTCCGTGTCAGCGCAATTGTGTTTTGAACGTTTCCCGCAATTCTTCTGGTGAGCAGGACCAGAAGAATTCCAGGAAACTGAGTTAAAAACAATTCTGCCGTCCGCTTGTTTCTGTCTCACGGGGGAGAAATGGCAGGAAAACGTAAACATGTCTTGCACCTTGCTTCTGAGCAAGGCCCAAGGCCTACTCAGGAAAATAGGCCGTGAACCTTCTTTCAATCACCTGGGCGCGTTACCAGCACTTTGCTTCCAGAGGCAGCTCCCCCCATTGTCAGTTGGGGCGTTCCCTGTTTTGGGAGGTGCGGGGGCCTTTGGCTAAGCCCCAGGGACGAGAAGGACAATGGGAGGCCGGCCATATGAGCCTGCAGCTGCTGTACGGACTGCTCTGGGCTCCAAAACAATGCACAACACCAGCATTTAACCAATCAGGTTGGAAATCCTCTCCACTTGCCTGGATGAGTGCAGCTCCAACAACATTCAAGAAGCTCGACACCATCCAGGACAAAGCAGCCCACTGAGGGCAGCACAGTAGCACAGTGGTTAGCACGGTTGCTTCACCGCTCCAGGGTCCCAGGTTTGATTCCGGCTTGGGTCACTGTCCGTGCAAAGTTTGCACATTCTCCTCGTGTGTGCGTGGGTTTCCTCCGGGTGTTCCGGTTTCCTCCCACAGTCCAACGATATGCAGGTTAGGTAGATTGGTCATGATAAATTGTCCTTAGTGTCCAATAAGGTTAAGTGGGTTACGGGGATAGGGTGGAGGTGTGGGGCTTAAGTGGGGGGCTCTTTCCAAAGGCTGGTGCAGACTCGATGGGCACTGGAGCAATGGGTCAGAAGGTGAAAGCATTGAGGGAGAACTAGGGAATAGGGCCAGTATGGCTCTGAGGCAGAGCAGACAGGGGGATGTTGCTGAAAACAGCAGGTCCGGTGGCCTGAAGTGCATATGTTTTAATGCAAGAAGTATTACGGGTAAGGCAGATGAACTTAGAGCTTGGATTAGTACTTGGAACTATGATGTTGTTGCCATTACAGAGACCTGGTTGAGGGAAGGACAGGATTGGCAGCTAAACATTCCAGGATTTAGATGTTTTAGGCGGGATCGAGGGGATGTAAAAGGGGTGGCGGAGTTGCGCTACTGGTTAGGGAGAATATCACAGCTGTACTGCGGGAGGACACCTCAGAGGGCAGCGAGGCTATATGGGTAGAGATCAGGAATAAGAAGGGTGCAGTCACAATGTTGGGGGTTTACTACAGGCCTCCCAACAGCCAGCGGGAGATAGAGGAGCAGATACGTAGACAGATTTTGGAAAAGAGTAAAAACAACACGGTTGTTGTGATGGGAGACTTCAACTTCCCCAATATTGACTGGGACTCACTTAGTGCTAGGGGCTTAGACGGGGCAGAATTTGTAAGGAGCATCCAGGAGGGCTTCTTAAAACAATATGTAGACAGTCCAACTAGGGAAGGGGCTGTACTGGACCTGGTATTGGGGAATGAGCCCGGCCAGGTGGTAGAAGTTTCAGTAGGGGAGCATTTCGGGAACAGTGACCACAATTCAGTAAGTTTTAAAGTGCTGGTGGACAAGGATAAGAGTGGTCTGCGGGTGAATGGGCTAAATTGGGGGAAGGCGAATTATAACAATATTAGGCGGGAACTGAAGAACCTAGATTGGGGGAGGATGTTTGAGGGTAAATCAACATCTGACATGTGGGAGGCTTTCAAGTGTCAGTTGAAAGGAATTCAGGACCGGCATGTTCCTGTGAGGAAGAAGGATAAATACGGCAAATTTCAGGAACATTAGATAACGAGAGATATTGTCGGTCTCGTCAAAAAGAAAAAGGAGGCATTTGTCAGGGCCAGAAGGCTGGGAACAGACAAAGCCTGGGTGGAATAGAAGGAAAGTAGGAAGGAACTTAAGCAAGGAGTCAGGAGGGCTAGAAGGGGTCATGAAAAGTCGCTGGCAAATAGGGTTAAGGAAAATCCCAAGGCTTTTTACACGCACATAAAAAGCAAAAGGGTAGCCAGGGAAAGGGTTGGCCCACTGAAGGATAGGCAAGGGAATCTATGTGTGGAGCCAGAGGAAATGGTCGAGTTACTAAATTAATACTTTGCATCAGTATTCACCAAAGAGAAGGAATTGGTGGATGTTGAGACTGGAGAAGGGTGTGTAGATAGCCTGGGTCACATTGAGATCCAAAAAGACGAGTTGTTGGGCTTCTTGAAAAATATTAAGGTAGATAAGTCCCCAGGGCCTGATGGGACCTACCCCAGAATACTGAAGGAGGCGAGAGAGGAAATTGCTGAGGCTTTGACAAAAATCTTTGGATCCTCACTGTCTTCAGGTGATGTCCCGGAGGACTGGAGAATAGCCAATGTTGTCCCTTTGTTTAAGAAGGGTAGCAAGGATAATCCAGGGAACTACAGGCCGGCGAGCCTTACGTCAGTGGTAGGGAAATTACTGGAGAGTATTCTTCGAGACAGGATCTGCTCCCATTTGGAAGCAAATAGATGTATTAGTGAGAGGCAGCATGGTTTTGTGAAGGGGAGGTCGTGTCTCACTAACTTGATAGAGTTTTTCGAGGTCACAAAGATGATTGATGCAGGTAGGGCAGTGGATGTTGTTTATATGGACTTCAGTAAGGCCTTTGACAAGGTCCCTCATGGTAGACTGGTACAAAAGGTGAAGTCACACGGGATCAGGGGTGAGCTGGCAAGGTGGTTACAGAACTGGCTAGGTCATAGAAGGCAGAGAGTAGCAATGGAAGGGTGCTTTTCTAATTGAAGGGCTGTGACTAGTGGTGTTCCGCAGGGATCAGTGCTGGGACCTTTGCTGTTCGTAGTATATATAAATGATTTGGAGGAAAATGTAACTGGTCCGATTAGTAAGTTTGCAGATGACACAAAGGTTGGTGGATTGCGGATAGCGATGAGGACTGTCAGAGGATACAGCAGGATTTAGATTGTTTGAAGACTTGGGCAAAGGGATGGCAGATGGAGATTAATCTGGACAAATATGAGGTAATGCATTTTGGCAGGTCGAATGCAGGTAGGGAATATACAGTGAATGGTAGAACCCTCAAGACTATTGAAAGTCAGAGAGATCTTGGTGTACAGGACCACAGGTCACTGAAAGGGGCAACACAGGTGGAGAAGCTAGTCAAGAAGGCTCATGGCATGCTTGCCTTCATTGGCCGGGGCATTGAGTATAAGAATTGGCAAGTCATGTGCAGCTGTATAGAACCTTAGTTAGGCCACACTTGGAGTATAGTGTTCAATTCTGGTCGCCACACTACCAGAAGGATGTGGAGGATTTAGAGAGGGTGCAGAAGAGATTTACCAGGATGGTGCCTGGTATGGAGGGCATTAGCTGTGAGGAGAGGTTGGATAAACTCGGTTTGTTCTCACTGGAACGAAGGAGGTTGAGGGGCAACCTGATAGAGGTCTACAAAATTATGAGGGGCATAGACAGAGTGGATAGTCAGAGGCTTTTTCCCAGGGTAGAGGGGTCAATTACTAGGGGGCATAGGTTTAAGGTGCGAGGGGCAAGGTTTAGAGATATACAAGGGAAATTTTTTACACAGAGGGTAGTGGGTGCCTGGAACTCGCTGCCGGAGGAGTGGGTGGAAGCAGGGACATAGTGACGTTTAAGGGGCATCTTGACAAATACATGAATAGGATGGGAATAGAGGGATACGGACCCAGGAAGTGTAGAAGATTGTAGTTTAGTCGGGCAGCATGGTCGGCACGGGCTTGGAGGGCAGAAGGGCCTGTTCCTGTGCTGTACTTTTCTTTGTTCTTTGATGGCTGAATGACCTCCTTCTGCACTGTAAATTCTGTGTAAAAAAAAGAATAAAAACGTAACTTGATTGGTGCCCCTTCCACAAACATTCACTCCCTCCACCACCGATGCATGGTAGCAGCCGTGTGTACCATCTACAAGATGCACTGCAGGAACTCACTAAGGCTCCTTAGACAGCACCTTCCAAACCCACAGCCTCTACCATCTAGAAGGACAAGAGCAGCAGATACCTGGGAACCCCACCACCTGGAGGTTCCCCTCCCAGTCACTCACCATCCTGACTGGGAAATATATCGGCCGTTCCTTCACTGTCGCTGGGGCAACATCCTGGAACTCCCTCCCTAACCGCACTGTGGGTGTACCTACACCACATGGACTGCAGCGATTCAGGAAGGCAGCTCACCACCACCTTCTCAAGGGGCAATTCAGGATGGGCAATAAGTGTTGACCCAGCACGGGTGCAGTGGCAATGTCACTGCACTATTAATCCAGAGACCCAGGGTGATGCTCTGAGAACCCGGGTTCAAATCCCACCACAGGAGCTGGTGAAACTTTAAAACATTTTGATGACCATGAAACCATTGTCTATTATCGTAAAAACCCATCTGGTTCACTAATGTCCTTTGTGGAAGGAAATCTGCTGTCCTTACCCGGTCTGGCCTACATGTGACTCCAGACCCACAGAAATGTGGTTTACTCTTCAATGCCCCTCTGAAATGGCCGAGCGAGACATTTAATTCAAGGGCAATTAGAGACGGGCAGTAAATGCCCGCTGTGATGCCCACATTCCACCACTGAATAAAGAACCCGTTGGCTGGTCTGTGCTCTGATCAGGATGCTTCTACACCTGTGTTGCAGGCTATTTGGCCAGCTGAGGCGTCACGCCAAAGCCCAGCCTGTGCTGGTGACTGCTTACACGGGGCACTGGCTGATCCAAGGGTTCAGTTGTTAGCTTTCCACCCAGCACGCGGAAATGGGCTCTCAAACACTAAAACGGAACCTTGTTTCCTCCTACAGGAGTCTCAGCTGCCAGAGGGTCTCGCTGCACAAAAGCCTCTTCATATCGTACATCCTCAACTCCATCGTCACTATCATATGGCTGTCTGCAGTGGCCAATAACCAGGAGTTGGTTGCTCAGAACCCTGTAAGTTGGAACCGCGTCAAGCTTCAAAGGACATTTCAGCGTCAAGATGTCAGCTCAGAGCGAGGCACTAGTGTCATACAGCACCTCTTTAAAAATCAGAAGTGGCAATCGGTGTGTTCAGCTTTAACCTGTCACAGGGCAAGAGCGGAACAGCAAGCTGAGGAGAATGGTGGAGACAACAGGCCGTAGTCAGTCAGACCGGGCAACATTCTCTGAGAAACATTCGCACAGCAATCCAAAATGCTTTCTCGCAAATGCCCATCCTTGCGCTGAAGGCCCGCGCTGAAACGCAATGACAGCCCTGTGACAAAGGTTAAAGGTCACAGGGTAACTGCGAGCTGTGTTGCGATAGATTGGGTGCCATTGACAGCAAGCATCAAATCTCTGTTTAGGCCCCTGGTCCATCAGGGCTCCGATTGGCCAAGGGTCAAGTCAACGCCTGTCTCCAACACACAATGGATCTCTCAGACGCAAAGCGATTGTTGGGACATTTTCAAAGGGAAGTGAAAAAACATTCCTTAATTCGGCACGCGCAGAACGCCAGCTGCAAAATTGGACTGAGACCGTCCCAGGGCAGGTACAGCACGGGGTTAGATACAGAGTAACGCTCCCTCTACACTGTCCCCATCAAACACTCCCAGGACAGGTACAGCACGGGGTTAGATACAGAGTAAAGCTCCCTCTACACTGTCCCCATCAAACACTCCCAGGACAGGTACAGCACGGGGTTAGATACAGAGTAAAGCTCCCTCTACACTGTCCCCATCAAACACTCCCAGGACAGGTACAGCACGGGGTTAGATACAGAGTAAAGCTCCCTCTACACTGTCCCCATCAAACACTCCCAGGACAGGTACAGTACGGGGTTAGATACAGAGTAAAGCTCCCTCTACACTGTCCCCATCAAACACTCCCAGGGCAGGTACAGCACGGGGTTAGATACAGAGTAAAGCTCCCTCTACACTGTCCCCATCAAACACTCCCAGGACAGATACAGCACGGGGTTAGATACAGAGTAAAGCTCCCTCTACACTGTCCCCATCAAACACTCCCAGGACAGGTACAATAGGGGGTTAGATACAGAGTAAAGTTCCCTCTACACTGTCCCCATCAAACACTCCCAGGACAGGGACAGCACGGGGTTAGATACAGAGTAAAGCTCCCTCTACATTGCCCCCATCAAACACTCCCAGGACAGGTACAGCACGGGGTCAGATACAGAGTAAAGCTCCCGCTACACTGTCCCCATCAAACACTCCCAGACAGGTACAGCACGGGGTTAGATACAGAGTAAAACTCCCTCTACACTGTCCCCATCAAACACTCCCAGGACAGGTACAGCACGGGGTTAGATACAGAGTAAAGCTCCCTCTACACTGTCCCCATCAAACACTCCCAGGACAGGTACAGCACGGGATTAGATACAGAGTAAAGCTCCCTCTACACTGTCCCCATCAAACACTCCCAGGACAGGTACAGCACAGGGTTAGATACAGAGTAAAGCTCCCTCTACACTATGCCCATCAAACACTCCCAGGACAGGTACAGCACGGGGTTAGATACAGAGTAAAGCTCCCTCTACACTGCCCCCATCAAACACTCCCAGGACAGGTACAGCACGGGGTTAGATACAGAGTAAAGCTCCCTCGACACTGTCCCCATCAAACACTCCCAGGACAGGTACAGCACGGGGTTAGATACAGAGTAAAGCTCCCTCTACACTGTCCCCATCAAACTCTCCCAGGACAGGTACAGCACGGGGTTAGATACAGAGTAACGCTCCCTCTACACTGTCCCCATCAAACACTCCCAGGACAGGTACAGCACGGGGTTAGATACAGAGTAAAGCTCCCTCTACACTGTCCCCATCAAACACTCCCAGGACAGGTACAGCACGGGGTTAGATACAGAGTAAAGCTCCCTCTACACTGTCCCCATCAAACACTCCCAGGACAGCTACAGCACGGGGTTAGATACAGAGTAAAGCTCCCTCTACACTGTCCCCATCAAACACTCCCAGGACAGGCACAGCACGGGGTTAGATACAGAGTAAAGCTCCCTCTACACTGTCCCCATCAAACACTCTCAGGACAGGTACAGCACGGGGTTAGATACAGAGTAAAGCTCCCTCTACACTGTCCCCATCAAACACTCCCAGGACAGGTACAGCACGGGGTTAGATACAGAGTAAAGCTCCCTCTACACTGTCCCCATCAAACACTCCCAGGGCAGGTACAGCACGGGGTTAGATACAGAGTAAAGCTCCCTCTACACTGTCCCCATCAAACTCTCCCAGGACAGGTACAGCACGGGGTTAGATACAGAGTAACGCTCCCTCTACACTGTCCCCATCAAACACTCCCAGGACAGGTACAGCACGGGGTTAGATACAGAGTAAAGCTCCCTCTACACTGTCCCCATCAAACACTCCCAGGACAGGTACAGCACGGGGTTAGATACAGAGTAAAGCTCCCTCTACACTGTCCCAATCAAACACTCCCAGGACAGGTACAGCACGGGGTTAGATACAGAGTAAAGCTCTCTCTACACTGTCCCCATCAAACACTCCCAGGGCAGGTACAGCACGGGGTTAGATACAGAGTAAAGCTCCCTCTACACTGTCCCCATCAAACACTCCCAGGACAGGTACAGCACGGGGTTAGATACAGAGTAAAGCTCCCTCTGCACTATCCCCATCAAACACTCCCAGGACAGGTACAGCACGGGGTTAGATACAGAGTAAAGCTCCCTCTACACTGTCCCCATCAAACACCCCCAGGACAGGTACAGCACGGAGTTAGATACAGAGTAAAGCTCCCTCTACACTGTCCCCATCAAACACTCCCAGGACAGGTACAGCACGGGGTTAGATACAGAGTAAAGCTCCCTCTACACTGTCCCCATCAAACACTCCCAGGACAGGTACAGCACGGGGTTAGATACACAGTAAAGCTCCCTCTACACTGTCCCCATCAAACACTCCCAGCACAGGTACAGCACGGGGTTAGATACAGCGTGAAGGTCCATCTACACTGTCCCCATCAAACACTCCCAGGACATGTACAGCACGGGGTTAGATACAAAATAACGCTCCCTCTACACTGTCCCCATCAAACACCCCCAGTACAGGTACAGCACGGGGTTAGGTACAGATTGAAGCTCCCTCTACACTGTCCCCATCAAACACTCCCAGGACAGGTAGAGCACGGGATTAGACACAGAGTAAAGCTCCCTCTACACTGTCCCCATCAAACACTCCCAGGACAGGTACAGCACGGGGTTAGATACAGAGTAAAGCTCCCTCTACACTGTCCCCATCAAACACTCCCAGGACAGCTACAGCACGGGGTTAGATACAGAGTAAAGCTCCCTCTACACTGTCCCCATCAAACACTCCCAGGACAGGCACAGCACGGGGTTAGATACAGAGTAAAGCTCCCTCTACACTGTCCCCATCAAACACTCTCAGGACAGGTACAGCACGGGGTTAGATACAGAGTAAAGCTCCCTCTACACTGTCCCCATCAAACACTCCCAGGACAGGTACAGCACGGGGTTAGATACAGAGTAAAGCTCTCTCTACACTGTCCCCATCAAACACTCCCAGGGCAGGTACAGCACGGGGTTAGATACAGAGTAAAGCTCCCTCTACACTGTCCCCATCAAACACTCCCAGGACAGGTACAGCACGGGGTTAGATACAGAGTAAAGCTCCCTCTACACTGTCCCAATCAAACACTCCCAGGACAGGTACAGCACGGGGTTAGATATAGAGTAAAGCTCTCTCTACACTGTCCCCATCAAACACTCCCAGGGCAGGTACAGCACGGGGTTAGATACAGAGTAAAGCTCCCTCTACACTGTCCCCATCAAACACTCCCAGGACAGGTACAGCACGGGGTTAGATACAGAGTAAAGCTCCCTCTGCACTATCCCCATCAAACACTCCCAGGACAGGTACAGCACGGGGTTAGATACAGAGTAAAGCTCCCTCTACACTGTCCCCATCAAACACCCCCAGGACAGGTACAGCACGGGGTTAGATACAGAGTAAAGCTCCCTCTACACTGTCCCCATCAAACACTCCCAGGACAGGTACAGCACGGGGTTAGATACAGAGTAAAGCTCCCTCTACACTGTCCCCATCAAACACTCCCAGGACAGGTACAGCACGGGGTTAGATACACAGTAAAGCTCCCTCTACACTGTCCCCATCAAACACTCCCAGCACAGGTACAGCACGGGGTTAGATACAGCGTGAAGGTCCCTCTACACTGTCCCCATCAAACACTCCCAGGACATGTACAGCACGGGGTTAGATACAAAATAACGCTCCCTCTACACTGTCCCCATCAAACACCCCCAGTACAGGTACAGCACGGGGTTAGATACGGAGTGAAGCTCCCTCTACACTGTCCCCATCAAACACTCCCAGGACAGGTACAGCACGGGATTAGACACAGAGTAAAGCTCCCTCTACACTGTCCCCATCAAACACTCCCAGGACAGGTACAGCACGGGGTTAGATACAGAGTAAAGCTCCGTCTACACTGTCCCCATCAAACACTCCCAACACAGGTACAGCACGGGGCTAGATACAGAGTAAAGCTCCCTCTACACTGTCCCCATCACCCACTCCCAGGACAGGTACAGCAAGGGGTTAGATACATAGTAAAGCTCCCTCTACACTGTCCCCATCAAACACTCCCCGGGCAGGTACAGCACGGGGTTAGATTCAGAGTAAAGCTCCCTCTACACTGTCCCCATCAAACACTCCCAGGACAGGTACAGCACGGGGTTAGATACAGAGTAAAGCTCCCTCTACACTGTCCCCATCAAACACTCCCAGGACAGGGACAGCACGGGGTTAGATTCAGAGTAAAGCTCCCTCTACACTGTCCCCATCAAACACTCCCAGGACAGGTACAGCATGGGGTTAGATACAGAGTAAAGCTCCCTCTGCACTGTCCCCATCAAACACTCCCAGGACAGATACAGCAAGGGGTTAGATACAGAGTAAAGCTCCCTCTACACTGTCCACATCAAACACCTCCAGGACAGGTACAGCACGGGGTTAGATACAGAGTAAAGCTCCCTCTACACTGTCCCCATCAAACACTCCCAGGACAGGTACAGCACGGGGTTAGATACAGAGTAAAGCTCCCTCTGCACTATCCCCATCAAACACTCCCAGGACAGGTACAGCACGGGGTTAGATACAGAGTAAAGCTCCCTCTACACTGTCCCCATCAAACACCCCCAGGACAGGTACAGCACGGGGTTAGATACAGAGTAAAGCTCCCTCTACACTGTCCCCATCAAACACTCCTAGGGCAGGTACAGCACGGGGTTAGATACAGAGTAAAGCTCCCACTACACTGTCCCCATCAAACTCTCCCAGGACAGGTACAGCACGGGGTTAGATACAGAGTAACGCTCCCTCTACACTGTCCCCATCAAACACTCCCAGGACAGGTACAGCACGGGGTTAGATACAGAGTAAAGCTCTCTCTACACTGTCCCCATCAAACACTCCCAGGGCAGGTACAGCACGGGGTTAGATACAGAGTAAAGCTCCCTCTACACTGTCCCCATCAAACACTCCCAGGACAGGTACAGCACGGGGTTAGATACAGAGTAAAGCTCCCTCTACACTGTCCCAATCAAACACTCCCAGGACAGGTACAGCACGGGGTTAGATACAGAGTAAAGCTCTCTCTACACTGTCCCCATCAAACACTACCAGGGCAGGTACAGCACGGGGTTAGATACAGAGTAAAGCTCCCTCTACACTGTCCCCATCAAACACTCCCAGGACAGGTACAGCACGGGGTTAGATACAGAGTAAAGCTCCCTCTGCACTATCCCCATCAAACACTCCCAGGACAGGTACAGCACGGGGTTAGATACAGAGTAAAGCTCCCTCTACACTGTCCCCATCAAATACCCCCAGGACAGGTACAGCACGGGGTTAGATACAGAGTAAAGCTCCCTCTACACTGTCCCCATCAAACACTCCCAGGACAGGTACAGCACGGGGTTAGATACAGAGTAAAGCTCCCTCTACACTGTCCCCATCAAACACTCCCAGGACAGGTACAGCACGGGGTTAGATACACAGTAAAGCTCCCTCTACACTGTCCCCATCAAACACTCCCAGCACAGGTACAGCACGGGGTTAGATACAGCGTAAAGTCCCTCTACACTGTCCCCATCAAACACTCCCAGGACATGTACAGCACGGGGTTAGATACAAAATAACGCTCCCTCTACACTGTCCCCATCAAACACCCCCAGTACAGGTACAGCACGGGGTTAAATACGGAGTGAAGCTCCCTCTACACTGTCCCCATCAAACACTCCCAGGACAGGTACAGCACGGGATTAGACACAGAGTAAAGCTCCCTCTACACTGTCCCCATCAAACACTCCCAGGACAGGTACAGCACGGGGTTAGATACAGAGTAAAGCTCCGTCTACACTGTCCCCATCAAACACTCCCAACACAGGTACAGCACGGGGCTAGATACAGAGTAAAGCTCCCTCTACACTGTCCCCATCACCCACTACCAGGACAGGTACAGCAAGGGGTTAGATACATAGTAAAGCTCCCTCTACACTGTCCCCATCAAACACTCCCCGGGCAGGTACAGCACGGGGTTAGATACAGAGTAAAGTTCCCTCTACACTGTCCCCATCAAACACTCCCAGGACAGGTACAGCACGGGGTTAGATACAGAGTAAAGCTCCCTCTACACTGTGTCCATCAAACACTCCCAGGACAGGGACAGCACGGGGTTAGATTCAGAGTAAAGCTCCCTCTACACTGTCCCCATCAAACACTCCCAGGACAGGTACAGCATGGGGTTAGATACAGAGTAAAGCTCCCTCTGCACTGTCCCCATCAAACACTCCCAGGACAGATACAGCAAGGGGTTAGATACAGAGTAAAGCTCCCTCTACACTGTCCACATCAAACACCTCCAGGACAGGTACAGCACGGGGTTAGATACAGAGTAAAGCTCCCTCTACACTGTCCCCATCAAACACTCCCAGGACAGGTACAGCACGGGGTTAGATACAGAGTAAAGCTCCCTCTACACTGTACCCATCAAACACTCCCAGGACAGGTACAGCACGGGGTTAGATACAGAGTAAAGCTCCCTCTACACTGTCCCCATCAAACACTCCCAGGACAGGGACAGCACGGGGTTAGATACAGAGTAAAGCTCCCTCTACACTGTCCCCTTCAAACACTCCCAGGACAGGTACAGCATGGGGTTAGATACAGAGTAAAGCTCCCTCTGCACTGTCCCCATCAAACACTCCCAGGACAGATACAGCAAGGGGTTAGATACAGAGTAAAGCTCCCTCTACACTGTCCACATCAAACACCTCCAGGACAGGTACAGCACGGGGTTAGATACAGAGTAAAGCTCCCTCTACACTGTCCCCATCAAACACTCCCAGGACAGGTACAGCACGGGGTTAGATACAGAGTAAAGCTCCCTCTACACTGTACCCATCAAACACTCCCAGGACAGGTACAGCACGGGGTTAGGTACAGAGTAAAGCTCCCTCTACACTGCCCCATCAAACACTCCCAGGACAGGTACAGCACGGGGTTAGATACAGAGTAAAGCTCCCTCTACACTGTCCCCATCAAACACTCCCAGGACAGGTTCAGCACGGGGTTAGATACAGAGTAAAGCTCCCTCTACACTGTCCCCATCAAACACTCCCAGGACAGGGACAGCACGGGGTTAGATACAGAGTAAAGCTCCCTCTACACTGTCCCCATCAAACACTCCCAGGACAGGTACAGCACGGGGTCAGATACAGAGTAAAGCTCCCGCTACACTGTCCCCATCAAACACTCCCAGACAGGTACAGCACGGGGTTAGATACAGAGTAAAACTCCCTCTACACTGTCCCCATCAAACACTCCCAGGACAGGTACAGCACGGGGTTAGATACAGAGTAAAGCTCCCTCTACGCTGTCCCCATCAAACACTCCCAGGACAGGTAGAGCACGGGATTAGATACAGAGTAAAGCTCCCTCTACACTGTCCCCATCAAACACTCCCAGGACAGGTACAGCACAGGGTTAGATACAGAGTAAAGCTCCCTCTACACTATGCCCATCAAACACTCCCAGGACAGGTACAGCACGGGGTTAGATACAGAGTAAAGCTCCCTCTACACTGTCCCCATCAAACACTCCCAGGACAGGTACAGCACGGGGTTAGATACAGAGTAAAGCTCCCTCTACACTGTCCCCATCAAACACTCCCAGGACAGGTACAGCACGGGGTTAGATACAGAGAAAAGTTCCCTCTACACTGTCCCCATCAAACACTCCCAGGACAGGTACAGCACGGGGTTAGATACAGAGTAAAGCTCCCTCTACACTGCCCCCATCAAACACTCCCAGGACAGGTACAGCACGGGGTTAGATACAGAGTAAAGCTCCCTCGACACTGTCCCCATCAAACACTCCCAGGACAGGTACAGCACGGGGTTAGATACAGAGTAAAGCTCCCTCTACACTGTCCCCATCAAACTCTCCCAGGACAGGTACAGCACGGGGTTAGATACAGAGTAACGCTCCCTCTGCACTGTCCCCATCAAACACTCCCAGGACAGGTACAGCACGGGGTTAGATACAGAGTAAAGCTCCCTCTACACTGTCCCCATCAAACACTCCCAGGACAGGTACAGCACGGGGTTAGATACAGAGTAAAGCTCCCTCTACACTGTCCCCATCAAACACTCCCAGGACAGGTACAGCACGGGGTTAGATACAGAGTAAAGCTCTCTCTACACTGTCCCCATCAAACACTCCCAGGGCAGGTACAGCACGGGGTTAGATACAGAGTAAAGCTCCCTCTACACTGTCCCCATCAAAGACTCCCAGGACAGCTACAGCACGGGGTTAGATACAGAGTAAAGCTCCCTCTACACTGTCCCCATCAAACACTCCCAGGACAGGCACAGCACGGGGTTAGACACAGAGTAAAGCTCCCTCTACACTGTCCCCATCAAACACTCTCAGGACAGGTACAGCACGGGGTTAGATACAGAGTAAAGCTCCCTCTACACTGTCCCCATCAAACACTCCCAGGACAGGTACAGCACGGGGTTAGATACAGAGTAAAGCTCCCTCTACACTGTCCCCATCAAACACTCCGAGGGCAGGTACAGCACGGGGTTAGATACAGAGTAAAGCTCCCTCTACACTGTCCCCATCAAACTCTCCCAGGACAGGTACAGCACGGGGTTAGATACAGAGTAACGCTCCCTCTACACTGTCCCCATCAAACACTCCCAGGACAGGTACAGCACGGGGTTAGATACAGAGTAAAGCTCTCTCTACACTGTCCCCATCAAACACTCCCAGGGCAGGTACAGCACGGGGTTAGATACAGAGTAAAGCTCACTCTACACTGTCCCCATCAAACACTCCCAGGACAGGTACAGCACGGGGTTAGATACAGAGTAAAGCTCCCTCTACACTGTCCCAATCAAACACTCCCAGGACAGGTACAGCACGGGGTTAGATACAGAGTAAAGCTCTCTCTACACTGTCCGCATCAAACACTCCCAGGGCAGGTACAGCACGGGGTTAGATACAGAGTAAAGCTCCCTCTACACTGTCCCCATCAAACACTCCCAGGACAGGTACAGCACGGGGTTAGATACAGAGTAAAGCTCCCTCTGCACTATCCCCATCAAACACTCCCAGGACAGGTACAGCACGGGGTTAGATACAGAGTAAAGCTCCCTCTACACTGTCCCCATTAAACACCCCCAGGACAGGTACAGCACGGGGTTAGATACAGAGTAAAGCTCCCTCTACACTGTCCCCATCAAACACTCCCAGGACAGGTACAGCACGGGGTTAGATACAGAGTAAAGCTCCCTCTACACTGTCCCCATCAAACACTCCCAGGACAGGTACAGCACGGGGTTAGATACACAGTAAAGCTCCCTCTACACTGTCCCCATCAAACACTCCCAGCACAGGTACAGCACGGGGTTAGATACAGCGTGAAGGTCCCTCTACACTGTCCCCATCAAACACTCCCAGGACATGTACAGCACGGGGTTAGATACAAAATAACGCTCCCTCTACACTGTCCCCATCAAACACCCCCAGTACAGGTACAGCACGGGGTTAGATACGGAGTGAAGCTCCCTCTACACTGTCCCCATCAAACACTCCCAGGACAGGTACAGCACGGGATTAGACACAGAGTAAAGCTCCCTCTACACTGTCCCCATCAAACACTCCCAGGACAGGTACAGCACGGGGTTCGATACAGAGTAAAGCTCCCTCTACACTGTCCCCATCAAACACTCCCAACACAGGTACAGCACGGGGCTAGATACAGAGTAAAGCTCCCTCTACACTGTCCCCATCACCCACTCCCAGGACAGGTACAGCAAGGGGTTAGATACATAGTAAAGCTCCCTCTACACTGTCCCCATCAAACACTCCCCGGGCAGGTACAGCACGGGGTTAGATACAGAGTAAAGCTCCCTCTACACTGTCCCCATCAAACACTCCCAGGACAGGTACAGCACGGGGTTAGATACAGAGTAAAGCTCCCTCTACACTGTCCCCATCAAACACTCCCAGGACAGGGACAGCACGGGGTTAGATTCAGAGTAAAGCTCCCTCTACACTGTCCCCATCAAACACTCCCAGGACAGGTACAGCATGGGGTTAGATACAGAGTAAAGCTCCCTCTGCACTGTCCCCATCAAACACTCCCAGGACAGATACAGCAAGGGGTTAGATACAGAGTAAAGCTCCCTCTACACTGTCCACATCAAACACCTCCAGGACAGGTACAGCACAGGGTTAGATACAGAGTAAAGCTCCCTCTACACTGTCCCCATCAAACACTCCCAGGACAGGTACAGCACGGGGTTAGATACAGAGTAAAGCTCCCTCTACACTGTACCCATCAAACACTCCCAGGACAGGTACAGCACGGGGTTAGATACAGAGTAAAGCTCCCTCTACACTGTCCCCATCAAACACTCCCAATAGGGGGTTAGATACAGAGTAAAGCTCCCTCTACACTGTCCCCATCAAACACTCCCAGGACTGGTACAGCACGGGGTTAGATACAGAGTAAAACTCCCTCTACACTATGCCCATCAAACACTCCCAGGACAGGTACAGCACGGGGTTAGATACAGAGTAAAACTCCCTCTACACTGTCCCCATCAAACACTCCCAGGACAGGTACAGCACGGGGTTAGATACAGAGTAAAGTTCCCTCTACACTGTCCCCATCAAACACTCCCAGGACAGGTACAGCACGGGGTTAGATACAGAGTAAAGCTCCCTCTACACTGTCCCCATCAAACACTCCCAGGACAGGTACAGCACGGGGTTAGATACAGAGTAAAGCTCCCTCTACACTGTACCCATCAAACACTCCCAGGACAGGTACAGCACGGGGTTAGATACAGAGTAAAGCTCCCTCTACACTGTCCCCATCAAACACTCCCAGGACAGGAACAGCACGGGGTTAGATACATAGTAAAGCTCCCTCTACACTGTCCCCATCAAACACTCCCCGGGCAGGTACAGCACGGGGTTAGATACAGAGTAAAGCTCCCTCTACACTGTCCCCATCAAACACTCCCAGCACAGGTACAGCACGGGGTTAGATACAGAGTAAAGCTCCCTCTACACTGTCCCCATCAAACACTCCCAGGACAGGTACATCACGGGGTTAGATACAGAGTAAAGCTCCCTCTACACTGTCCCCATCAAACACTCCCAGGACAGGTACAGCACGGGGTTAGATACAGTGTAAAGGTCCCTCTACACTGTCCCCATCAAACACTCCCAGGACAGGAACAGCACGGGGTTAGATACATAGTAAAGCTCCCTCTAAACTGTCCCCATCAAACACTCCCCGGGCAGGTACAGCACGGGGTTAGATACAGAGTAAAGCTCCCTCTACACTGTCCCCATCAAACACTCCCAGCACAGGTACAGCACGGGGTTAGATACAGAGTAAAGCTCCCTCTACACTGTCCCCATCAAACACTCCCAGCACAGGTACAGCACGGGGTTAGATACAGAGTAAAGCTCCCTCTACACTGTCCCCATCAAACACTCCCAGGACAGGGACAGCACGGGGTTAGATACAGAGTAAAACTCTCTTGTGTTGAGGGGGAAATTGCATGTGGAATCTTTGCTCAGGGCCGGGTGGTGCTGTGAATTCATTGGGGGGCTGGGCATTGGTTCGTGCTGTCTGCCTCAGAGCTGTCCACATTGAAAATGGGTTGAGGTGTTTGCGAGCCGTGCTGCGTGCCGCCTGCCTACGCCCTCCAGCCCGCTGCCTCTGATGTGTCTGTGTGTGTGTGTCCTGTCTGCAGGTGGGCTGTAAAGTGTTGCTCTTCTTGCACTTGTATTTGACGGGCTGCAATTACTTCTGGATGCTTTGTGAGGGGATCTACCTGCACACGCTGATCATCGTGGCCGTGTTTGTGGAGGAGCAGAAGTTATTGTGGTACTACATTCTTGGATGGGGTAGGTACTGTCAGAAACACAGTACTGATGGGCAGTACCCACATCGTTCACTCCAAATGGTAACCTTCTGTATTCATACAGGCCTCTGTGGGTATTAATGGTTACATAATGCCTGGAATCGGTGTGCAGTTCCAGCTGGAGACAGGCATGGCACGCTAAATTTGCATACAGATCTCATAGCATCTTGGGTAGGGATGGCTGATAGTCGCAAAACTCTGCTAATTTGCGCCAAAAACCCAGTAACGGAGTCCCCTGGGGTCATTTCGGCCATATTGTATCGGTAGCTCTGTACGATAACTGACGGCGTGGGGTTGGAATGGTTTGTCATGAGTGCTCTTCGAGCGTCTTGGAATCTGGGCTGTGGGGTATGTCAGGCTCTTTATGATGCTGAAAGCGGGATCCCCACGGGCGGTCAGAAGAATTACCGTCTGGTGGTCATCCCCAACGATAGTGCTCGCCTTAAAAATAATAGCACAAAGGCTCCGCGCACGAGTTCAGTCCTCTGCGCCCACTTTGAACCTGCCAAAGAGCAGTGCGGAAGGAAGAACCTTTGTGATGGGAGGCGGCTGTGCTCCAAATGGTCAGCAG
Source organism: Scyliorhinus canicula (assembly GCF_902713615.1). Taxonomy (NCBI): domain Eukaryota; kingdom Metazoa; phylum Chordata; class Chondrichthyes; order Carcharhiniformes; family Scyliorhinidae; genus Scyliorhinus; species Scyliorhinus canicula. The sequence goes on along the minus strand of NC_052173.1, from coordinate 7,444,326 downwards.
CGCCGGCTGTCGTTCTGCTTTATCCTCGTCGCCAATTTAATCGTCACAGAGGAGTCGGAAATGAGAGTCAAACGAGCGGTTTATAACCAAACATATTTACAAGTTCCAATCGCAGTCGGGATTATTCTGCAACTCGACTCCTGCGTGGGTCAGTTTTTATCGCCCTGGGTTAACTATCTCAAAGGGGGAGCTCGTACTCCACGAGGCTCCCGGGCAGATTAATCAGGCCGTCCCCCGTGGGTCTCGTGAGGTTTGTGCCTGAATGTGCTGCCTGCACAGTCTTTGCACCGTTTTTCCATTGTAATTTATTATTTATGGGTCAGAAGCTCCCTGAGACACCTCCACATGTGCACACGACGGCACCCTAGTACTGCTGGTGCCACCTGGGCACCTTGGCACTGCCAATCAGGCACCCTTGCAATGCCACCCAGGGCTTGCATTTTGCCCGTGCCGGGATCAGGCCTGGGGCCTGACGACCCCGTTATAGGTGAATGGGGTGTTGTGGGAGGGGGACTTGAGATTCCATTTATAAATCCATGTGGACAGAATCCGTGGGGGTGATTCTCCCCCCGCGTTGTGCCCGGAGCACCATCCGCTATTCCCAGAGAATAGCAGACGGGCACCCAAACAGGATTTGCGCAGGCGCAGAATGGAGTGCAATGCTCCCGGCCCGACGCCCATGCTGGGCATGGACCAGACTCGCATATCTAAATGAATATTTAAACTTATTTGAATATGCATTTCCGGGTTTTAGCCCGAGTTTCCTGGCTCCCGGGATTCTCCACCACCTGGCAGCGTGAGGCCAGTGGGAATCACTGCTGGTTATCATCAACAGAGACCAGACATGTTGAGCATGCTGGGGGGCGGGGGTGGGGGGGGGGGGGACAGAACAGGCACTGCCCCATGGCACGCTGATGTGACACTGCCAGGTTGGCACCGCCATGGTGCAAAGGGGCACGGCCAAGGGGCAAGGCCTGAGAGGGGGGCATGGCCATGAAGCCACGGGGGGTGTGGGGGGGGGGGGGCCTGGAAGGAGCAGAAGGATTGAAAGAGGGGGGCCTTTAGCGACCCCATAGCAGGGTGTCGATCACTTGGGAGGGGGGGGGGGGGCGCTAGTACCTGAGATTGGGTGGGGTTTCGATGTCCGCGGGCGAGGGGGCGTCTCTGCCGGTGAGTGGAGGGGAGGGGGCGTGCTGTAGGGTTGTCTAGAACCCGCCCCTCTCAGTCCCGGTGTAAAATTTGCCCCTCCCCGCTCTAAACAATTTCTCAGCCTGGGTGTGATCTGGGTTGGGCCCAGCCATTTGGCAGGAATGGCTCCTCGTTTTGGAGACTTCTGCCCTCAGTGTTTTGACCAGAATCCGCGGGGGCGATTCCCCAGCCACATTGTGTCCAGCACAAATCCCGCTATGTCCGGAAAATAGCGGGAGCACCCCTAAACGGAGTTTACACCAGGTGCTGAACAGTACACAATGCACCCTGCCACCTGCAAGACAGTTTGAAGCTGGATTCTCCCAGCTCGCAGTATTCTCTCCCCCAGTAGCATAGCTGGGGCCGTGGGGAATCACTACTGGTCTCCACCGCCGGAGAATCAGCAAACTGCTGTCTGCTGGGAAATAGAGGAGGTGAAACCTCTTGGCTGCTTTTGATACGGCGAGGAGCTGTCAATCATAGCAAGAGTGTCTATAAACATTGTGGTTAGCACCAAAGCAAGGTAATGGAGACCAATGCACCTGTGTCTGGCCCAATAAAACTGTCAATCACTGGCTAATGCAATGTGTGAAATTGAATGGAAGATTTGCATTTCAAAGGCTGTCAGGGGATTTGAAGCCCTTTGAAGTGTATTTGGCTTTTGAGGAAGCCTCTGACACTTGTGACAGCTGCTGCGTCGAACATTTTTGTCTGAGGCAGCAGATGTTCGGGAAGGGTAGGTAAACATGCAGTGATTTTACCGTCTACCGCCTGGACTGCTGTCAGCTTTAAGGCAGTGGTCTCTGATGGGGGTGAGTGATGACGGGTCTGATGGTGCGGGGTCTGTTGGGGGGATATCCAACCCCCAGGACTCCTGGGGGACCTGCCCCTGGTGCCTGGCAGTGGCAGAGAGGTACCCTGAGCCCCCTTGACCACAGCAGGGCTGCACTTGGCCCACCCACTGGAGTACCCAACGAGAAGGTCGGAGCTTCATGGTGGGGGCTTCAAGCCCGTTAATTGCCTGCATGCGCATGTTTAACATTGATTCACATGTTCCCCCTGGCGCGGGGCAGGTAACGCGCTGGCAGCGAGGGATCGGGGTATAACAATGGGTTTGGGGCCGGGTGCCAAACCTGTTTTCCGGGGGTGGGGGCATGCACCATTCTTTGCCCAATCGGGATGTCCGATTGGAAAGGAGTTTAAATGGAGAATCCTGGCCATTATTTAATTGAAGGCGGTTCAGAGAAGGTTGACTGGGATGATTCCCGGTACGGAGGGATTGAGTTCTGAGCAAAGGTTAAACAGACTGGGACGCCACTCATTGCGATTTAGGAGAATGAGAGCTGATCACATTGAAACATGTCGGATTCTGAAGGGGCTGACTGGGTAAACGCTGAGAGGACGTTTCCCCTCGTGGGAGACTCGAGGACCAGAGAGCACAGTCTCAGAATAAAGAGCCAATTTCAGACTGAGATGAGGAGGAATTGCTTCTCGGAGGGTTGTGAATCTTTGGAACTCCTTGTCACAGAGAGTAGTGGGGACAGAGTCCCTGTCACAGAGAGTAGTGGGGACAGAGTCCTTGTCACAGAGAGTAGTGGGGACAGAGTCCTTGTCACAGAGAGTAGTGGGGACAGAGTCCTTGTGTATATTTAAGGCTGAGAGAGATTCCCGATCAGTAAGCGAATCAAGGGTTACGGGGAAAGGGCAGGAAAGTGGGCGTGAGGAATGTCGGATCCGCCATGATCCTATTGAATGGCAGAGCAGGCTCGAGGGGCTGAACAGCCTCCTCCTGTTCCTATTTCTGGTGGTCTTATGGCTCCTCCTGGCCTTTCCAGTAATTCAGTATTTGTAAAATGGAGGCAAATTGCTCCTCTCTTCACATTGTGTAGTTCCTGTCCTTCATTACTCTATGTAGAAACCGTCTCGCCATTTCCGCGCTGTACTTGACACTTCAAATGATTGGATGAAATTGTTTGCGACCCAGTGTCATTTGTCGATTTCTCTGATTGTGGGCTGGATTTGACACAATGTCTGTCTGTTTCCAGGCTTCCCATTGGTTCCAACCATCATACACACAGTGGCCAGGAGCAAATACTTCAATGACAAGTAAGCAGATCTTTAATTGTTGCGAGCGGGAACTGGGTTTTCTTACTGTCAGATATCACAGTTCCAGGGAAACAGAGGATGTCCAACCCTTCCCCAAAATGGGCAAGCAGTTAAAGTGGGGATATGGAGAAAAAACTGGGCAAAGAGTCAAGGAAAAAGTGAGAAAGGAGAAATAACTGATTACGGCACGGTGGCACAGTGGCAATGCTGCCTCACAGCACCAGGGACCCGGGTTCAATTCCGACCTTGGGTGACTGTCTGTGTGGAGTCTGCACGTTCTCCCCTGTGTCTGCGTGGGTTTCCTCCGGGTGCTCCGGTTTCCTCCCCCAGTCTAAAGATGTGCAGGTTAGGTGGATTGGCCATGCTAAATTGTCCCTTAGTGTCCAAAGATGTACAGGTTAGGTGGATTGGCCATGTTAAATTGTCCCTTAGTGTCCAAAGATGTGCAGGTTAGGTGGATTGGCCATGCTAAATTGCCCTTAGTGTCCAAAGATGTACAGGTTAGGTGGATTGGCCATGATAAATTGTCCCTTAGCGTCCAAAGATGTACAGGTTAGGTGGATTGGCCATGATAAATTTCCCTTAGTGTCCAAAAAAGGTTGGGTGGGGTTATGGGGATACGGTGGAGGTGTGGGCTTGGGTAGGGTGCTCTTTCCAAAGGTCAGTGCAAACTCGTTGGGCCAAATGGCCTCCTTCTGCACTGTAAAATCCATGATTCTAAGGTTAACGTGCAGGTTTAGTCGGCAGTTAGGAAGGCAAATGCGATGTTACCGTTCATGTCGAGAGGGCTTGAATACAAGACCAGGGATGTACTTCTGAGGCTGTATAAGGCTCTGGTCAGACCCCATTTGGAATATTGTGAGCAGTTTTGGGCTCCGTATCTAAGGAAGGATGTGCTGGACTTGGAAAGGGTCCAGAGGAGATTCACAAGAATGATTCCTGGAATGAAGAACTTGTATGAGGAACGGTTGAGGATTCTGGGTCTGTACTCGTTGGGGTTTAGAAGGATGAGGGGGGATCTTATTGAAACTTACAGGATACTGCGAGGCCTGGATAGAGTGGACGTGGAGAGGATGTTTCCACTTGTAGGAAAAACTAGAACCAGAGGACACCATCTCAGACTAAAGGGACGATCCTTTCAAACTGAGATGAGGAGGAATTTCTTCAGCCAGAGGGTGGTGAATCTGTGAAACTCTTTGCCGCAGAAGGCTGTGGAGGCCAAATCACTGAGTGTCTTTGAGACAGAGATAGACAGGTTCTTGATTAATAAGGGGATCAGGGGTTATGGGGAGAAGGCAGGAGAATGGGGATGAGAAAATATCAGCCATGATTGAATGGCGGAGCAGACTCGATGGGCCGAGTGGCCTAATTCTGCTATGTCTTATGGTCTTGTGATCGATTGGCGGAGCAGACTCAATGGGCCGAATGGCCTAATTCTGTTCCTATATCTTATGGTCTTATGCTGTGTCTGGGCAGTGACTCGATGAAAAACGTTGGGGATTGACCTTTGCCAGGGTCTAAATCTGCTCTTTCATTCTCTCTAGTTGCTGGATCAGAGCAGACACTCAGCTCCTGCACATTGTCCTTGGCCCAATCTATGCAGCCTTACTGGTATGTATGTTATTCCATTTTTTAAAACTGAATATTGTTGAACGGAAGGACATGTTCCCGAGGGACATGTTCACTGCACATGCTACAAGATTGGTTTCATCAGCAACCTTATAAATAAAGCCCGAGCCACTTGCTCATCTTGCAAGTTTGACACAGAAGTGGAGCGTGGCAAAGCTATCCTGTGTGACAATAGCGACCCTGATCAAATAATGGTTCGCTACGTATTGTGCAAAATCGCTAATGGACCAAGGCTGCCACCTTGGGACATGAAAAGTTTACCTCAAATTACCCTGGAAAGGCAAAGTCTCTCAACCATTTGAGCAACAGGTCATGCAAGCCGATTCATGCTGTTACTATGCCATGGCTACACAAGTGATATTTTCCACTAACAGGATGCAGCCGTCAGTCCATATAGACGTCCTGCTGACCACATAACTGAGCGACGTTGTGTATGGATTTCACTGCCAGGTAGTTTGGCTGATTGAATCAAACAGCGTGCTCAATTGGTTGTTCGTGATAAGCAGAGGACATACTGTTAGGAACCAGCCCGAGCTTGCAAAGTCTAACACAAAATGTTTCCTGTTCGATGTGATTCCACGATTGAGCAGCACTTGCTGAACAACCCTGAGTGTGTGAATAGCTGCATTAACTAACAATTTAAGAATCATAGAATTTACAATGCAGAAGGAGGCCGTTCGGCCCATCGGGTCTGCACCGGCTCTTGGAGAGAGCACCCTACCCAAGCCCACACCTCCACCCTATCCCCATTACCCAGTAACCCCACCCAACACTAAGGGCAATTGTGGACACTAAGGGCAATTTATCATGGCCTATCCACCTAACCTTCACATCTTTGGACACTAAAGGGCAATTTAGCATGGCCAATTCGCCTAACCTGCACATCTTTGGACACTAATGGACAATTTAGCATGGCCAATCCACCTAACCTGTACATCTTTGGACTGTGGGAGGAAACCGGAGCACCCGGAGGAAACCCACGCATACACGGGGAGAACGTGCAGACTCCTCACAGACAGTGACCCAGCGGGGAATCGAACCTGGGACTCTAGAGCTGTGAAGCAATTGTGCTAACCGCTATGTTACCGTGTAATGTGACCCAGTTACACATGCTAGAAGCGACAGACCTTCACACACTGGGATCAGGCCTTGTGCCTTTTTTGAATTGCCCGGGAGCTTGGGAACCTCTAGTTGTTGGCTGCTTTCTCCGTGCCTTAGCCAATCAGAAATGACTTGCCAACCAATCCGCACCCTTTTTCCCAGTTGTGTAAATAATTGCAATTGTTTGAAATTTGGCATTCTCGTGCTTGTCCTGATCAGTCCAAAACAAAAAAACTTCGGCAACACATCAGTGATGTTCAAGTTGCGCGTGACCAAACAACTCTTTTCTGAAGTGCATGAATTACTGAAAAGAGATGACACTTGGGGTCTCACAAGGCAGTGGCACAGGGAGGGAGGGGGTGAGGGGAGAATGGGGAAGGGGAGGGAGAGGGGAGGAGGGGGTGAGGGGGACGAGGAGGCAAGCCCTGGTCTCACTTGATGTTTCGTCATCTCTTGTAACTGTCGGTTCCCCCAGGTCAATCTGTTCTTTCTGCTCAACATTGTTCGAGTTCTTATCACCAAACTGAGGGTCACTCACCAAGCACAGTCCGACGCCTACATGAAGCTTGTCCGAGCGACGCTCATCCTTGTGCCCCTGATGGGGATCCAGTTTGTTCTGCTTCCATATAAACCCGAAGGACGTCTGACGGGAGAGATTTATGACCATGTGTTACACATCTTTATGCATTATCAGGTAAAGTGCCTCCAATCCCTCTTATGCACAGCCAGGTTCCTATGTTGGAGACTGTGGCAGGGGATGGTCAGGGGCTCGATCCGACTGCTTCTTTTTAAATGTTCCGATTGATCATGCGCCTGTGATTGAACTACTTCAACCACTCACAAACTATTTCAGTAATGAGTTCGGGGGATACAGCCAATCATCAGCAAGGGGCTGGTTTAGCTCACTCAGCTAAATCGCTGGCTTTTAAAGTAGACCAAGCAGGCCAGCAGCACGGTTCGATTCCCGTACCAGCCTCCCCGGACAGGCGCCGGAATGTGGCGACTAGGGGCTTTTCACAGTAACTTCATTGACTCGTGACAATAAGCGATTTTCATTCATTTCATTTCATGAAGGGCAGCACGGTAGCATTGTGGATAGCACAATTGTTTCACAGCGCCAGGTTCCCAGGTTCGATTCCCGGATTGGGTGACTCTCTGTGAGGAGTCTGCACGTTCTCACCGTGTGTGCGTGGGTTTCCTCCGGGTGCTCCGGTTTCCTCCCACAGTCCAAAGACATGGAGGTTAGGTGGATTGGCCATGATCAATTGCCCCTTAGTGTCCAAAAAGGTTAGGTGGGGTTGCTGGGTTACGGGGATAGGGTGGAGGGGTGGGCTTGCGTGGGGAGGCAACACCTCATGTGCTCAACACCCTGGTAATAGTTCTTGTCTAATGACCATTACAATTCATGGTAAACAGTTGGTGACCTAGGACTCAACCTTGGAGTTTACCGGGCATCAGCCTCTGACTGTCCTCGCTCCTTCAGCAATTTGTCCATCCAGCCGGCTCTCTTCCCCAGGTTTTCCTGTGGTTTCCTGGCTCTGCTTTATCCCGACCGACATGCCGGGGTTTGTCGAGTGCTCTCGACTTGACACCACGTTGCAACGCACAACAGTGGAGAGACACCCAAACAAGACGCCCCCTCCCCCCCAAAGAGGGGCTCGTCCTGTGAATCACACACAGGAGCGCTGCATTCCTATTGCCAAAGCTACCAGCTGGTGGGTGGGGGTCTCACAAATAGCTCTTCATTCTTGCAGACCACTGACTTGAAGTTGTGTCAGAATAGCTGAAAATGGGAGTTGTTGGTGCTGGGGGGAATGACAATGTGATTGTTCTGATCGGATCCCCCCCACCCGCCCCCTCCCAGCGCAGATAAATGACAGAATAATCTGTTGTGTTTTACAGGGTATACTGGTGACAATTATATTCTGCTTCTGCAACAGAGAGGTGAGTTTGACTTCCATTGCATCTGTGGCAAATACTGAGTGTTGGGCCGCACCCATTCCGGTGGGAGTTCTGGTCTGTCTGGAGTTTCTCCTGCCAAGCTTGCTGATCAGGAATTGGGGCAGGAATGTCAGTGGGAATTCCTGCCCGCGGATGAGAAGGAATTGGAGATGCCCAGCCTCTGCGCCCCAGTTCCCAATCTGTGCTGTCAGTGGCAAAACACCAAGGCAAGTGCCCACTGTACCCAGGGGACTAGACTGGCCAGCCTGCAATGGATCTGGGTCCCTGACCCTGGCATGATGCCCGCCTGGGTGTCTCCTTAGCGACTGCTCGGTTGTGCAGCATGGACTCATGGGAGGATCTCCACCACTGGACATAGGTGTCAGCTGCTGTTAAGAATGGCAGAAGAACAAAGATGTTCAGGTTAGGAGGATTGGTCATATTAAATTGTCTCTAAGTGTCCAAAGGTTAGGTGGGGTTACGGAGATAGGGTGGGGGGGCTGGGCCTGGGTAGGGTGTTCTAGCAGAGGGCCAGTGCAGACTCGATGGGCCGAATGGCCTCCTTCTGCACTGTAGGGATTCTATGGTCCTATTCTGTCCCGTTGAACCTCAAAGTTGGATCGTTCAAACTTGTCCTGTTACCCCTGAAAAGCAGCAGGAAACAGAGAGAGATCTTTCCCTGAAATATGCTGCTGTGTCGTCAGATTCTCATTCACCCAGTGGGACAGTGAGCAGTGACCTCCTCTGTTGGGGTAGGGGGAGGAAACTCTAGCTCGGGGTGGGCCAGACCCCTGCACTGTTTCCACCGCAATACATCCGAACTTGGGGATTCTCCAAGGAAAATCCAGCCCAGAGGGTCTTTGCAAAAACTGGCCAGTGGTGAACAGTTTCTGATGGGAGGGCCGAAGGGCCTGTTCCTGTGCTGTGATTTTCTTTGTGACACAGGCAGCACTTCTTGCGCCGGCAGTTTTTCAATGCCAGTGTGTCGATTTGTGCCTCATAAAACCTTGCTTTAATTGCATGCTATTTATAGAACAAGAAGTTAGGGTTGCCAACTGTGAGGAAATGTATTCTTGGAGGTTCTATCACAGCATTTTCCCTCGCTATCCATCCTTGTAACACACTGACCTTCCTACACCAATTGGAAAGCAAAAAGCATTACCCAATCGGATGATGCTTGACCATCATTTTCAATATTTTTTATGTCCGATAAAGAGAAATGTTCAAAGAAAATGACAAAAAAAAACAATCATTTTTTCATGCCAAGGTGATTTCTCTCCAGGGTTGCTCACAGCCTGGAGATTGATCGTCCATTCCTGGTGACTCCAGGTCAACCCTGGAAGGGTCGGCAACCCCGATGGGAATCCCAGGGATGGTTTGGGGCATCCCGGAGTGGGAAGGGTTGGAGATTGCTGACATTCTGAGATGTGCGCAAATTAACTGGTGCTCTTCTCTTCAGGTGCAAAGTGTGTTTAAGAGGCAGTGGTCACAGAACAAAGTCCAGTACAGCCACTGGTTAATGAACACCGAGGGCTCTCACTCCAACGTGACATCTGTGACAGAGCTCAACCGATACTCCCCCACACAGTCCATCAATAACAACCGCACCAATGGCAAGACTTGCTCGGAGATTGTGCCACTGAAAGTGCCTGGTATCCCCATGTGATGGACACTGCCTTATCGAGACACCACCCAGACTTTACAAACTGCGTTCCGTGCCTGCTACCTAGAGAAAAGAAAGCCTTTTCCCTTGATAAGAGTGCCTTAACCTGCGTCTCAGGAATCTCTCTGTGCTCTCGTTACAAGGAACTTGATGTGTAGTCTTTAATCCGTGAATATATATGTAGACATTGCTTGAGCAGTTGGTTTGACCTCTCTCCCCAAGACTCATTCAGTGCGCGATCTTCTGAACTGTGTGACAGGCCTGTGACTGAAATGTTGTCCAGGAATAAAGTAACGTTGCCATAGTCCCAGATGGCTTTCCCCTTTGAGGGGGAGAGCTGACTGGTGATGATTTAACTTGAGGGTCATCACACCTCAGCGAGGGGCAAGGTTGAGAAGGCGGGGCCTTCATAAATAACCTCAGCCGGTACGGGAATTGAACCCACGCTGCTGGCCTTGCTCTGCATCAACTCAGCTAAACAGGCCCCCATGAAGGCTGTAAGATTGGGAGTTCAGCAGCCACTGAACCATTTAGATAGCGATTTGTATTTCTGCTTCGGGAGAAGCGTGTCTCTCATTGCTGAATACCTTGAGGAGCTCGTGACAAAGCTGGTCTTTATGTTTCCTGGTTCTATGGGCAGTGACTGCTGGACTTGAGCCAGTTACGTATTAGGCAGAACAAAGGATTGTGCATTTTTATGGTACCATTGCAAGGCCTCTGGAACTCTCATTATGCTTCAGTGGACTTCAGAACTGGCCTTTTGTGGGGAAATGTGACAGCTTGCTTTGCGATTTGAATATTTTCCATTTAATTGTCCTGAGTTCCAGTAAACAGTGATCCTGCCTTGAACACACTATTCCTCGGAATGCACAGGCCAGCTAGCCGGTAGCAGCTGCCTTATTTAAAAGATTATTTACTCAGGCCTCCCTGTATCCTCTTTAATGAATGGATTTCTGCTCACTTCCCAGAATCTTACTATTCAGACGCAAATACTCCGTCTGATGTTTTCCTGATACGTTGATGCCCCTTCCTCTCAGGGGGTGATCTCTTGTCAAATTGGACATATTTTTGGGAAACTCGGGAGTCAGATGCTGGTTGCTGCTGTTCTGGAAGCTTCTCCCCAATATTCAAGAGCTCCCCCCCCCAGATTTCAGGGGTGTGTGAACTCAGACAACATGGAGTCTGGAACTATGAACAGGGCATTGAATTCAGCAGTTTGTCGATCTTGTTTGCGAAACCGTAAGGGACTACAATAATCCATGGAATTATTGGTAGATGTAATGCCGATGAGCCTGGCCTCAGCGACTTTGCAAACTGACAGGGACCCACAGAGAGTGGTCTAAATGGGAATGTAGGGAGTATGATCAGTAGGTTTGCAGATGACACAAACATTGGTGGTGTGGGAAATAGCAAGGAGGAAAACCGGAGATTACAGGGCAATCGAGGCGGGTTGGCCAGATGGGCGGAACAGTGGAATTTAACCCAGAAAAGTGTGAGGTGATGCATTTCAGGAGGACTAACAGGGCAAGGGAATAGACAATGGACTGTAGGATGCTCGATCGTACAGAGGACCAGAGGGACCTCGGGGTGCGTGTACAGAGGTCCCTGAAGGTCGCAGGACAGGAAGATACGGTGGTTAAGAAAGCAGATGGGATAATTGCCCTTTATTAGCCGAGGCAGAGAATATAAGAGAAGGGAGGTTATGCTGGAGCTGTATAAAATGCTCATTAGGTCACAGCTAGTGTACTGTGTGCCGTCCTCGTCGCCACACTACAGGAAGGATGTGATTGCACTGGAGAGGGTACAGAGGAGATTCACCAGGATGTTGCCTGGGATGGAGCGTTTCAGCTATGGAGAGACTGGATAGGCTGGGTTTGTTTTCCTTAGAGCAGAGAAGGCTGAGGGGGGGACCCGATTGAGGTGTACAAAATTATGAGGGACATAGATAGGATAAATAGGAAGGAACCAATCCCCTTAGTAGACGGGTCAATACAAGGGGGCATAGATTTAAGGTGAGGAGCAGGGGATTTAGAGATGTGAGGAAAGACCTTTCACCCAGAGGGTGCTAGGATCTGGAATGCACTGCCTGAAAGGGTGGCGGAGGCGGGACATAACATTCAGATGAGCTCTTGAAACACCACTCAGTCCGCGGCTGCCCTGGTGGTGGGGGGGGGGGGGGGGATCGGACACCGGCGGGGGTTGGGGAGCCTTATAGGCGGCTGGGGAGTGCTTGTGTGCGGTTAGATGCTCGGGCGCGTGGCCTATCGGGGGGGGGGGGGGGGGGGGGGGTGGTCTAATTTTTGCGTCTGGCTCCGCGGTTCGAGTCTGCCATGGAGCACGCCGCGGCTGCTGGAGGTCGCTGCCGTGCGCATGCGCGGACTCCGGACCGGAAGTGCGGGGGCCCGTATCCGCAGCTAAAGCTGCGAGATTTACTCCAGGTCCCTGCTAGCCCCCTGCAGGGCATTGAATGAGCTGTACTTTTTTAACAGGAATCTCTGGAGTAAAACTGCAGTGTTTTTACGCCGGCATGTCCCATTTTGGGAGAATCCAGCCCCAGGCCGGGATTCTCCGTTGCGCGTCCGCCCCGTAAACACTGCAAGTGAGGACGGAGAATCTGGTGCTCAGTCACATCTCCCATTCAGAGCAGCGGGCCGAGAGAATCTCGCTGCTGTAAACAGCCAGAGAAACCCTCCCATCATTTGCTGTTGTTTCTAAGAGTTTTGGATTCTCTTTTACGTTAGTCACAAATGTATTTGCATCATTTCTCTTTGCCTTCCTCATTCTCATTTCAAAATTTCCTCTATTTTCTCTAATTAACTTGCTTCTCTTATCGTATGAACCTTTATAATTCTCAGTAGCATCTGTTTCTTGTCTCATTTTCATCTGTATCTTTAGTCACCTGGGAGCTCCTGTTTTGGATGCCTTTTCCCCATCATGGGAATGTGTCTATACCTGAACCATCTCCTCTTTGAAGGCCTCCCATTGTTCAGTTACTGTTTCCCGTACCAATTTTTGATTCCAATCAACCTGGGCCAAATCCTTTTTCAACTCACTGTAGTTAAACATAGAACATAGAACAGTACAGCACAGAACAGGCCCTTCGGCCCTCGATGTTGTGCCGAGCAATGATCACCCTACTTAAACCCACGTAACCCGTATACCCGTAACCCAACAATCCCCCCATTAACCTTACACTATGGGCAATTTAGCATGGCCAATCCACCTAACCCGCACATCTTTGGACTGTGGGAGGAAACCGGAGCACCCGGAGGAAACCCACGCACACACGGGGAGGACGTGCAGACTCCACACAGACAGTGACCCAGCCGGGAATCGAACCTGGGACCCTGGAGCTGTGAAGCATTGATGCTAACCACCATGCTACCGTGAGGCCCCAGTTAATTATTTTTTGCTCGATCATAGAATCTCTACCGTGCAGAAAGAGCCCATTCGGACATCGAGTCTGCACCGACCCTCTGAAAGAGCGCCCTATCTAGGCCCACTCCCCCACCCTATCCCCATAACCCCACCTAGGGGCAATTGATCATGGCCAATCCACCTAACCTGCACATTTGTGGACTGGGAGGAAACCACAGCACCTGGAGGAAACCCACGCAGATACAGGAAGTGCAAACTCCACACAGACAGTCACCCGAGGTCGGAATCGAACCCAGGTCCCTGGCGCTGTGAGGCAGCGATGCTAACCGCTGCGCCACCGTGCCGCCCCTTGTTCTTTTTTGCAACTATCTAAACCTGATGATGTTATGATCACTGTTTCCCAAATGCTCTCTCACTGAATCATACTTCCCTTACTCCCCATTTCATTCCCTGAACTAGTCCCAGCAATGTTTCCTTCCTCATTGGGCTGGAAACACAGTGAACGAGAAAGTTCTCTTCTACATATTTCAGGAATTATCCCCCCTTTGCCATTTACACTGTTACCATCCGAGTCCATATTAAGATAATTGGAGTCTCCTATTATCACTACTCTTTAAACCTCTGTCCCATTATTTGATGGCCAGCAACATAAAACCATTTTTATTGCTCCTTAACTGTGATCACATAGATTCTGTCTTTGAGCCCGCAACCACATCATCCCTCTCCAGTGTTAGGCGTAAGAAAAAAAGTCTCGATTTTGAGATGGAGATGAGGATAATATTTTGCTCAGAGGGTTGTTCGTCTTTGGAATTCCCTTCCCCAGAGAGCAATGGAGGCGGAGTCACTGAATATAATCATGGCCGGGGACTTCCGGGGGCGAACCATGGAGTGAGCGACACACAGGGTGGCTCCTGCTCTAAGGCATTGGTTTTGGCCCATTTTGCCTGAACTTTGAGGAATTTCGGCAGAAACGTTGTGCGGAGAGTGGAGGGTGGTTAGTTCTCTCCCTGATGGATATGTCTGCGGCTTACCAAATTCGACAGAAGACAGCAAGAGCCCTGACTAAAGAGTTGGAGGAGACTTGTGGCGCGGCATCAATTGCAAAAATGGTGGAGGGGGAAGGATCGCCATCGACTGGAAAGTTGCTAATGGAGCAGTTATAGATACATAGAAGATAGGAACAGGAGGCCTTTTGGCCCTTTGAGCCTGCTCCGCCATTCATCACGATCATGGCTGATCATCCAACTCAATAGCCTAATCCTGCTTTTCCCCATAGCCTTTTACTCAGGATTCATTCAGGATGAATTTCAGCAGCAGCATAAAGAAACACAGGTCAATGGTGATTGAGGGGACAGTGGCACCTCTTTGCGGGACTTTGGAGCGGGTGGAGAAGAGCCTGGAGGTGCAAGGGGGCAACAATCCAGGAGGTGGAGGTGGTGGTGTCTGACCTGGTGGCAAAATCGGAGGATCGTGGGCCTGCTGGAAGGAGTGGAGGGAACGAGTGCAACGGGCTACGTCGCGAGGATGCTGGCCACGTTAGTAGTTGAGAAGGTGCTGGACAAGGTCCCAGAGGTGGATCAGGCCCGTAGGCCCCTGGGGCAGAAGCCAAGAGCGGAGGAGCCGCAGTGGGTGGTGAGGGTGCACATGTACAAGTTCCAGGACAAGGAAACAAATGTGAGGTAGGCCAGGGCACATTGGGATTGTGATTGGGAAGGAAACCAAATCCGGATTTATCAGGACATTGGTGCGGAGCTGGCCAAGAGACGGGTTGGGTTCAACAAGGCCAAGATTCGGTTTGGGGTGCTGTGCCCAGCCAGACATTGGGTCACTTCACTTTTGAGGCTCGGGAATATTACTTTGGGATACCGGCGGAGGTGAATGACTTTATTAAGAAACATAAGCTGGGGGGAGGGCTGAAGGGGGAATGTGGGTGGAAGTTCTGGCTTTGTTGAATTTTGTTATCTGTTTCTGTCTGCTGATTGGGAAAGGTTGTTATGGGGAAGGTTGTTATGGGGATGGCTGCACCCCCCCTCCCCCACCCACCCACCCCTTTTTGCATTTGACATATTTTTCTATGTTGTATTTTTGTATGGAAGTTAAATTGCTGCCTTTTTCGGAGGGGGGCCCTTCGGTGTTGTGGGTATAGTGTTTAATTGTATTGTACTCTGTTGGTTATGTTCTGTGCAGTGCATGGTGGGTGGTTGTGGGACGGCTCGAGAATGCTCTGTACGGTATGGCAGCCATTTTGGAGTGTTCTCGCATTGGCTTGGGTGCGGGATTATGGGGGAGGGTTAGGACCGGGGAGGAAGTCTGGAGAGAAGCAACGAGAGGGTGCAAGTGGGATGGGTAGAGGGGGTGGGCATGGTAGGATTTTGTGTTAGGGCCTTCAGGTGGGAGTGGCCACACGAGCAAGAAATGCTAGTGAATGGATGTGCAGGGGGCGGTGAGCTGTGGTTGGTAGCCAATGTGGAGGGTGGGGAAAGGGATGGGGTTGGGAAGCAATGAGGCAGTTATGGAGTATGAGTTTAGTCATGGATGGGGTGGGGGGCCATCTTGGGTTGACCCGATACCGAGTGGGGCTGGAGGGGCGGAGCCTAAGGGTGATGATGGTGGACTCTGGGGGGGGGGGGAAGAGGGGAGGCGGAAGCTTCCGCTGAGATTCGTGACATGGAATGTCCGCGGCCTAAATGGGCCGGTCAGCAGTCCTTGTAAAGTTTGAGAGCTCAAGTGATTTTCCTGCAGGAGACACACCTCCGGGTTGAGGTGTGTTGAGGAAGAGGTGGGTGAGGCAAGTGTTCCACTCAGGGTTTGACTCGAAGTCGAGTTGGTTGCCATACTGCTGAATAAGAAAACGGGGTTTACTAGGGAGGTGCGGGAGGTGATGGAGTGCATTGGCATGATGCAGTCAGGTTAGGAGCCGAGACCGGATGGCTTCCTGGCGGATTTTTAATAAGCAGTTTGCGATCACCTGTTGGGCATGTTTAATGAGGTGGTGGAGAAGGGGGAGTTGGCGGCTATGCTGGCGCAGGCGTCGATTTCACTGATCCCAAAAAAGGGGAAAGAGGCTATAAATTGGATGTAGGGAAAAGCGAGGTGTTTACGGTGAATGCAGCGGGCGAACCTGGGGGCACTGCCGTTTGAGGTGGCAAGGGAGTGGTTCCGGTACCTGGAGATTCAGGTAACGCACGAGTGGGCCGTGATGCATCGGTAGAACTTGACTGGGTTGGTGGAGGTTAAGGGGGAACCTTAAATGGTGGGATGCGCTGCACCTGACATTGGCAGGCAGGGTGGAGATGGTCAAGATGAACATACTGCCAAGATTCCCGTTTGTGTTTCAGTCCCTCTCCCATGGCCATTTTTTGGACGGTAGATGCATTAATCTTGGAATCTGTGTGGGCAGGGAAGTGCCGAGGGTGAAGAGGGCTCTGTTACAAGGGCAGAGGCAGGCCGGCGCTCCCAAATTTGTTGTATTATTATTGGGCAGCGAACGTGGGAATGATGGTGGGTGGGTTGGGGGCAGATTGGGTCAGGTTAGAGGAGCAGTCCTGCGAGGGTATGAGTCTGAGGGCTTTGGTGATGGTTTTGCTGCCGTTCCCCCCCGAGGAAGTATACGGCGTCCGGTGGTGGAGTCGTCTAGAAAAATACGGAACCAGCTGAGAAGGCACTTTAAACTGGGTCAGATTTCAGTGATGACTCTGTGTGGGAATCAGAGGTTTACCTTGTGGCCGGGGGGGGGGGGGGGGGGGATGTATAGGGGCTGGTTTAGCACACTGGGCTAAATAGCTGGCTTTTAAAGCAGACCCAGGCAGACCAGTAGCGTGGGTTCAATTCCCGTACCGGCCTCCCTGAACAGGTGCCAGAATGTGGTGACTAGGGGCTTTTCACAGTAACTTCATTTAAAGCCTACTTGTGACAATAAGCGGTTTTCATTTTAGGAGATTGAGGGAGGCGGGGTTAGAGCAGGTCAGGGACATTTTTTCCGGGGGTAGCGGACGGGTGCGAGAGATGGGGTCGGTGAACCATGCTCATATGTTCTGGGGTTGAGGAGTTTTAAAGCGTTTGGGAGGTGGTGTTCAGCTCCCTATCGAGGATTGTAAGGGTTGAGATGAAGCTGGACCCTACGGTGGCGATCTTCGTGGTGTCGGAGCTGCTGGAAGGGAAGGCGGCCGATGTCGTGGCCGTCACCTGATTGCCCGCCGACCGATGGATAATTTTTGATTGGAGGTTGGCCACGCCGCGGGGGGGGGGGGGGGGGGGGGGGGGCGACCTGGCTAGGAGACTGGTACAAGTTTCTCAGGTTGGAGAGAATCAGATTTGCCCTGAGGGGGTCAGAGGAGGGCTTTGAGCTCCGGTGGAGGCTGATCATGACTATATTTGAGGAGCTATTTGTCAAGGGGGAGGAAAGAAAGTAAATGGGGGAAAAAAATGGATAAAAGTGTACTCTGCTAGATGTTAAGGTTATGTTATTATGTTGAACATGTTTGGAATAAAATATCTTAAAAATATTTATATATTCAAGGCCCAGTTGGACAGATTTTTGAGGGGTCAGAGGTTATGGGAGAACAGATAGGAAAGCTGGTTTAGCTCACTTGGCTAAATCGCTGGCTTTTTAAGCAGGCCAGCAGCACGGTTCGATTCCCGTACCAGCCTCCCCGAACAGGCGCCAGAATGTGGCTTTTCACAGTAACTTAATTGAAGCCTAACCATGACCATAAGCGATTTTCATTTCATTTTCATCAGATCAGCCCTGATATTATTGGATGGCGGAGCTGGCTCAAAAGGCTTCCCCCTGCTCAAACCGATGCAGACTGCTTCACATTTTCCTGATCCCTCCTATTTCTGAACTATTTGTTACTCCAGCACGATTTGTCTCTCCCAGTTCTCTGTGCAGCTTATTACTCTGCTCTAACCTGTCATACTGGTGCCCCCACCCGCCCGCAAAGTTAGTTTAAAACTAACTTTTAAAACTCCCCCTCATGGAATCTGTCCTTGAAATGAGACAAGCTCCAGATGCAGCAAGGAAATAGCCATTCTGATGGTCTGCTCTTTGTGAATATATATTATGCTACTGTTGATTTACAATGTATTGCTGCTTCTTGCATAAGCTGTTAAGCCAAGCACTAGAAACAAACCTAACAATAAAAAAATTGAATATTCACCCAAAGACATGAAAATCCTTCACGCTCACTAATGAACTGAGGCTAGTCCACCTCAGTCGCAGGGGGCGAATGACGTTTTGGCAGCCAATGAGGTGCTTTTAAATATAATTTTTGGGAAAGTGTAGCCACGTGCAGACCTGTGCACAGCAAGATGCCACAAACCGGATTTCACGTTGGCGGAGGAACAGTGGGCGACAATTCCCTTGCTCGTTTTTGAAAACTGCCATGGGAATCTTCAACGCCCCTCTGTGAGCCAACGGTTTAACATCTCATCCATAAGATTGCGTTTGTGACAGTGAAGCGTTCCCTCAGTGCTGTTCTGGGAACGCTGGCCTGCGACCTGTGGCTTGAATGCAGGCCATCATGCAACCTTTGCTAACAGCTTCAGCTTTGATGTATTTTACACAGTAGCACGGAGCGCTGTGGGATCAGAGAGAAGAACGGACAATTATGGAAATATCTTTTATTTAAAGCATATAAACATCTGAATTATGTACATATCTTTGATATAATATAGTGCACAATTTTCTATTGATAGAAAAGAGTTGGTAGGATACTGCCACATGCTAAAGTTGTTTCTTAAAAATATCCACAATCAATAAGCAATTTACAACACTCAAATTATATCAAAGATCAGGTGGGGGTAGGGTAGGGAGGGTGTGGGGGGGGAAATTGGAACCATCTTTTCCTTTTAACTCAGTGTTTCATTCTCTTTCAGCGAACCTCCATTTAACACACAATGTTACAGAAATCTGAAAAATTAGACATCAAATGAAATGGTTACCAGCGTACACAGCCGGTGCTTCAGTGCCACCTTGTGTTCACATGGTGCAGTGCATCAACAAATCCAGCTCCGAGTCAGGCAGGATAAACATCTCCTTGGTCTGCTGGCTGGAAGGGTCGAACATCAAAGCAAAGTGTCAAACTTCTTATTATGGGGGGGGGGGGGGGGGGGGGGGCGGCAGCATGATCAGGGCGCTAGAACTGGTCCAGGCCATCATCACCTCAAACAAGCAAGAGAAAAAACATAGGAAGCTGCAGAAAATAGCAAAACGGCATTCGGGGGGAAAAAGGTGAGGTGGGACGATGAGGTCTTTTAGCAGGGTTCACTCCACATCTGTAACGCAGCGGTTAAAAGAGGACGTTTTCGAAATGCCCCAAAATAGCCCAATACCTCCAGCATTGTCTCAAACTAGACTGTCTTTGCTCCAAGACAAGTCACGTTCTCTCTGCCACACGTGGTGTTTGAGTCATGTCAGATCCTGAATATCAAAATCATTTTGGCAGCTCGAAAGAGGGGAAGTCCAATTAATGGCTGAATGAAGATAGCTCTCACTCCTAATGCATGTTTTACCATCCAGCATTCCGCCTGTGAGGGATGAGATGCACTTCTTCCGAAGTTCCTTCTAACATCATGCAGCAAGTCTGAAAAACACTTTAATACCACACCTAATGCTCCCCACGCTCAGTAATATATTGTCTTCTCAAACTTGAATCTTGAGAATTAAAGTTCTGTATTGGGGGAAAACATTGACCCTGGTGTTGCCGCTGATCGCACCCTGACAACAGTGGATGAATTGATCGCCCTCAGCATCCTGGGTTAATTGGATGCAAACCTCAGTCAAGGTCTCTGCTCCAGATCGCTGTTCACCCACCCCCGCTGGTCACTGTTAGAGTCACAAGCTGACCTACTCCAACGATGCCTTGATGTAAACTGACCTACACCCGAAGGGGTCAAAGGCCTTTGTAAATGCAGGAAATTGAACACGAGCAGGAACTGTGTCAAGAAACCGTTCCAAACATGTAGGAATTCGGCACATCTCAACATTGCAGAACTGAACAATTTGTTTGGAAGTTGCAAAAGCTTGATGAAGTTGATTTGACGTGAGATGTCAGGGGGATGAGGGTTTTGCTTTAAGAGGGTGTGAAAATAAAGTGTGTGAAGGGAAATCAACTCAAAAAGCACCTGAAGTCAGCTTGGTCTGAAGAGCAACAAAGTTTTGATGAGTGTTCTTAGTGTACATTAACCATACCTACATGCTCCAATAGCACCACAAAGCTTCGGACCAACGCTCTACAGCTTCCCCAGTCTCGTACAGATGCACCAAAGAAACGTCAGGAGGTACAAATCGAGGAACGGCATACTCCTGGAGACATTTTAACAATACAGACTGACGGTGGAATAGAAGGGAAGGACAGGAAATGCTCCATTTGCAGCAGGTACAAAGAAAAAAGGGGGCAGATATTAGTGGGGCTATTTCCTAACTGGATCATTGGTCTTACTTTGTGCTGGTGGACTGTAATGGTAACATCAGGGTCAGAAGGGCAGCCTTGCTAGTAGTGTGGGTAAGGCACTCTACACAGAACTCAAGTGCAGGGAGATGACAGTTCACATCTGCGTGCTTAGCTGATGAGCACGGGATCGCACATCTAGACCTAGTGAACTTGTATTCTGCTGGTTACAGAACACTGGAGAGCTGTACTGACAGGACAAGAGACTCCTCAGAAACGCCCCTGTGAAAGCAGCTTACAGCCAGTAAACAAGGGGGGAACAAATTCAGATCACCTTCTAATTTGGTGTCGAGCAATGATGGTTCAAAAGCTCTGGATGTGCGCGTCAACAGCAGCTTCAGGTACTGGGCTTATCAAATGCCAAGGGTGTGTCGCTGAGGTAATCAATTCAACTTGGGCGATAATAACTGCAAAAGGTTTGAAAGCAGCAGCGGATTTTTAGTGTTTTAAAGCAGGATTTAACAGATAACGAAGGAAAACAATCAAAAATAGACACTTGTCCTATGTATCTTTGTTAAATACGCCAATGGAATCGCAGAGTTACATAAAATGGCCAAACATAATGGTCAATATTGCTGTGGTGTCAGGGGCTCGATCACAGCCAGTAGATGGCAGTATGGAGACGGACATGCTGTGTTCAGAGGGCAGTGGATGAACCGCTCAGCCGCTTAGCGGATGCAAGTCGACTTTAACCTTCTCGCCGTTGCTAAGCATTCCGATGGTGGGGTAGAACCCTCCAGATGGCACTGGCGCTTCCTTCCTGCCAATTATCTTTCCGTTTCGAGTGAAAAATACCTGAAAGAGATTGGCAAATGAAAACGTGCTCGGTTTTGTTCCCTCCAAAGATATTTACACCCTACCCCTCGCAGGAAATCCCCAAAATGTTTCACAGAGTAGTCACTGTGCAGCTGCCGATCATCAGACAGCAAGGTCCCAGAAGCAACGATAAGAATGCGCACCACTGACGCTGGCTGAAGGATAAATATTGACCAGGGTAGTGGTCAGTCTGTTTTACCTCGCTGCAGCAAGGCAGGCCAGCAGCATGGTTCAATTCCCGTAACAGCCTCCCGGAATGTGGCGACTAGGGGCTTTTCACAGTAACTTCATTGAAGCCTACTTGTGACAATAAGCGATTATTATACTACTTGTGACAATAAGCGATTTTCATTTTATTTCATTTCAAGTTGTGCACAAGTTCTCGGGAGTGGAACAATGAATGCGCATCTTTGTGACGAAGAGGGGAGTGTGCTGCTAACTGAGCCACGGCTAACACTTCACTCCGTTCTCTATGTCTTGACTAACAGACCAAAGCTAGACAAGGTTTTCTCACTTCTG
This sequence comes from Scyliorhinus canicula, assembly GCF_902713615.1. Lineage (NCBI taxonomy): Eukaryota > Metazoa > Chordata > Chondrichthyes > Carcharhiniformes > Scyliorhinidae > Scyliorhinus > Scyliorhinus canicula. The sequence continues at coordinate 7,422,534 of NC_052173.1, read as the reverse complement.
CGCAGGACAGGTGAGAACACAAGGTTGACTATTGGGCAATCCGGCCCTGACATCCTCTCTCTCACTTCAGTGTAACCTTACTGCGATCAGAACAAGTTTCACCACACTGACTCCCACACTATTCTTCCCAGGGACTTTCAAACTCTGCAACTCCTGCAATCTACAGTCTTGTAACCCCCAATTTGACAGAATCTAATCATCCCCTGCTGCTTGACCTCACCTCTTTTACCTCTCAGTCCCTCTTTATCAAACTGCTAATCATTACTGATGTCGGTGAGTGTCAGCTACTCTCTGCGCCCTGGGATGACCTTCAAGCAGCCTTGCTGTCAATAGAAGCAGAACACCTATCTGTACATCACTGAGGTACTGAGTCTATTCTTTGAAACAGCAGGAGGAGGCCATTCGGCCCTTCAGGCCTGCTCTGTCAGTCCTTCATTATAATCATGGCTGATCATCCAACTCAGTAACATGTTCCCGCTTTTCCCCCCCATATCCTTTTTGGCTTCAACTGCTTCCTGCAGTAGCGAATTCCACAGGCTCACAAGTGTCTGGTTGAAGCAATTTCTCCTCATCTCTGTCCTAAATAGTCTCCCCCGTATCCTCAGACACTGACCCCTGGTTCTGGACACCTCCACCATCGAGAACATTCTTCCTGCATCTACTCTTACCAACTTTTACAGGTGCACCACAGCCTGGTATGGCAACTGCTCGGCCCAGGACCACAGGAAACTACAGAGAGTCGTGAACACAGTCCAGTCCATCACATGAACCCGCCTCCCATCCATTGACTCTGTCTACACCTCCCGCTGCCTGGGGAAAGCAGGCAGCATAATCAAAGACCCCTCCCACCCGGCTTACTCACTCTTCCAACTGGCAGGAGATACAAAAGTCTGAGAACACGCACGAACAGAATCAAAAACAGCTTCTTCCCCGCTGTTACCAGACTCCTGAATGACCCTCTTATGGACTGACCTCATTAACACTACAACCTGTATGCTTCATCCGATGCCGGTGCTTATGTAGTTACACTGTATATCTTGTGTTGCCCTATTATGTATTTTCTTTTCTTTTCTTTTCATGTATTAAATGATCTGTTTGAGCTGCTTGCAGAAAAATACTTTTCACTGCACTTCAGCACGCGTGACAATAAACAAATCTAATCCGTGTTTTGTCCGGTTAGAATTTTATAGGTTTCTAGGAGATCCCCCCTCATTCTTCTAAACTCCTACAAATATAAACCTAACCGATTCAATCTCCTCACACGTCAGTCCCGCCATCCCTGGAATCAGTCTGGTAAACCTTCGCTGCACTCTCTCTATACCAAGAACATCCTTCCTCAGAGAAGGAGACCAAAACTGCTCACAATACTCCAGGTGTGGCCTCACCAAGGCCCTGTATAATTGCAGCAAGACGTCCCTGATCCTGTACTCAAATCCTCTCGCAATGAAGGTCAGCATACCATTTGCCTTCTTTACTGCCTGTTGTACCTGCATGCTTACAAAGAATACAGCAGAGGAACAGGCCCTTCGGCCCTCCAAGCCTGTACTGGTCATGATACCAACGTTTGCCAAAACGCTCAGCACTTCCTTGTGCCGTACCCCTCTATACCCATCCTATCCATGTGTTTGTCAAGATGCCTTTTGAACGCCGTTAATGTATCGGCTTCCACAACCTCCCCTGGCAACACGTTCCAGGCACTCGCCACCCTCTGTGTAAAAAACCTGCCTCGCACATCTCCTCTAAACTTTGCCCCACGGACCTTAAACCTATGCCTTCAGTGACTGGTGTACAATGACATCCAGGTCTAGCTGCTCATTCCCCTCTCTCAATCTATAACCATCCACAGGAACTTCCTGACATTTCAACAAGTGGATCAGAATAGCAGAACTTAGTCCATGTACAGAACCATCTCCCTCATTGCAACTAACTCACCTTGGGTACCCCAAGTAACCTCGAAGGAGCAGAATCAACAGCCACTTCAGTTCCCTGCTGCATATTGTGTTAGCACCATCAGGGCACAAGAGGTGTCTGCAAGAGGGGAATACAGGACCTCACAGAGATCTTGTTCAACCAGTGAGGCACACTGGAAAGAACCAAAAAGGTGAGACAGAGGACTTTACAAAACGGTGCCAAATACCAGTGTGTTATGTTTAAAAGCCCCGGTTCACCATTCACAAGCAGCAGGACTGCACATCAGCTCACAGAACTTGTCTCTATTACACTCTGGCCTGCTAGACACTGTATTCGGCAGAATCAGTGTGAGAAGAGCGGACTGCGGGACAAGGGGAGAGAGTATAGGGAGAGGGGGTGAAGACGCCCGTACCGTTACTTTCTTTCCATCATATTCTTGATCCATTTCCTCTCCTTCGTCCTCTTCCTCCTCATCATTAAAATACATGATGTTCCGCACGTGCCTCTGTTTGGATCTCACTTCTGCAGCGTCAACACAGTCGTCACTGTCGGCTGGGAGGAAGAAACGGACGTCAGTCAGGACAGAGTACTCAGAGGGAAAGGTGCAGGCAAACTTTCAAACGATGAGAGGGGCCTTTAGAAACTGGGAACAGTTAGGTTGGAGGATGCTCTCAAACTGGGACTGGTTCATCAGTTAATGCCACAGGAATATGAATTCATATATGACAGGCACTTATTGTGCAACGTGGCTACCGTGTGCATCCTGTTTCTCTTCAACTCGTTTCCATCAAGCTTTTGAGATCGAAGTGTGATTATTTTCATGACATTTCAGCCAATTAACAGCACTCAAAAGTTACAATGAAACACAGGCAGCCCTGGGACTTATTTAAAAATTATATTTTTATTGGTTTTACAATTATTTACAGTAGCGTTTGATGTGGACAACACACAATAAGAGAGAGAAAAGGGAATCGACAAAATGGGTATACAAACGGAAATAACGAACAGCAAACAAACCTTTATGCAAATGGACCTATGTACAGGTATGGGAGGCCCCCCGGGAGTCAGTTGCTACAACCGTAGTTATGTCCATGCTTCCCCCAGTACTAGAACATATTGGGGGGGGGTTGCCCCAATAGGTGTTCCTTTGCCCTTTGCCCCTCTGGCTCCCCTGCTGTGCTTGGCCTGTGTTTGCCTTAGCGTCTTCACCCCCTCTCCTTATACCCCCTCGCTCCCCTTCCTCCGCACGATCCTCCCCCCACATATCACATGCTGTGGAAGTCTGCCTCCAATCCCCGAATGGTTTATTTTATTCTTTCCAATTTGAGATACTCTGCCAAGTCAGGCAGCCTGTCTGCGGCCTTGGATGGCGCTGCTGATTGCCTGGTGAGCAGGAGTCTTTGGCGGATGATAAGGGAAGCAAAAGTTAGGGCATCTGCTCATCTCACCATAAAGAGCTCTGGCTGCTCCGATACCCCAAAGATCGGCACTAGCTAGCATGGCTCCACCCCCACAACCTTGGACATCGCCTCGAGGAAGGCTGTCCAGTACCCAACGAGTCTGGGACTAGACTAGAACATGCGGCTGTGGTTGGCCGGGCCTCCCTGGCACCATTCACATTTGTCCTTCACCTCTGGGAAGAACCCGCTCATTCGGGTTCTGGTTAAGTGTGCCCTGTGTGCACCACCTTTAGCTACGTTACGCTCAGCCCTGGGTATGAGTTCGCCCTGTGCAGTGCTTTGATCCGGAGTCCTCCCCCTATCTCTCTGCCTAACTCTTCTCCTGCTTCTCGTCCAGTGGTGACTGTACCTCCTCTCGCAGCAGTCCGTACATGCCCGTGCATTTACTGCCTCCTGTCCAGTAGGGAGTGTCCTGGTCACTGGGGGAACATTGCTGTTGTCTTTGCAGAGGAAGCTCTTTATCTGTATGTATCGCAGCTCGTTCCTTTTTGAGAGTTGGAGCTTATCCGTGAGCTCCCACAGGTTGGTTACTCTGCCGTCTATGTATAAGTCCCCTACCATCAGTGTCCCTTCATCCTGTCCCCACCTTTTAAAGGAGGCATCTATAGTCACAGGGGGGAAACTTGTGGTTCTTGCAGATGGGAACCATGGTGGACATTGCGGTCAGATCGAAGTGGTGTCTCAGTTGGTTCCATGTTCTCAGTGTGGCCACTACCACTGGGCTTCTTGAATACCTGGCTGGGGAGATGGGAATGGCGCTGGGGCCAGTGCTCGGAGGGATATCGCCGTGCAGGACTACTCCGCCATTTTAACCCATTACGCTCCGGGTTCCTTCACCCATCCCCGTGTTCTTTCAGCAGTAGCTGCCCAGTGGTACCCACCACACACACCCAACGCCAAGATTAGTTTGTCTGCCTTTGTGAAGAAGGCATCTGAACAGGAAGAGGAACCTAGGCACCATTTTCTTCTTGATTGCCTGCACTCTTCCCGCCAGGGAGAGTGGGAGCAAGTCCCACCTCCACAGGTCTCCTCCTCCACTCGACCCGCCGGGTTCCACTTGTGGATCTGTGTCCAGTCGTGGGCTATCTGGATTCCCAGGTATCGGAATTTGGCTTGGGCCAGCTTGAATGCCAACTTCCCCAACGAGGTGAACCCTGGCCCAAACCCAAACCGTTCCAGTACCTCAATGAGGTACCTCCATTCGCCTTCTCTGAGTCCAGGGAGATGATCACCTCTGGTGTCCCCTCCCCGGATTGTGTCATGATCACGTTCAGCAGGCGGCTGATGTTCACCGTTAGTTGTCTACCCTTGGCAAAGTCCATCTGATCCTCCGCAACTAATTCTGGCAAGCAACTCTCCAGTTGCTTCACCAGAGCTTTGGCATCAGTGTTTAGGAGTGAGATAGATCTGCGTGCTCCGCACTCCACCGGGTCTTTGTCCTTTTTAGGGATCAGTGACATGGAGGCCTGTGCCAGCGTGGTTGGCAGTGTCCTTCTCGACAGCGAGTCGTTGAACACCTCCCACAGGGTTGGGGTCAGTGCTGTCGAAAAGTTTTATACAAGTCCACCAGGAATCCATCCCGGTTCCTTCCCAACTGAATGGAGTTGATGCTCTCCCTGACTTCCCCCAGTTCTGTTGATCCTTCCAGTCCCGGCTTCTCTTCCGCCCCCACCTGTCCAGCCTGTCGAGAAATTGTTTCATCTTCGAGTCCCTCTCCGGGAGCTCGGAGGTGGACAGCTCTCAGTAGTAAGTCACCAAGATCTCATTGATCTCGTGTGGTGCTGCGACTAGCTTGCCTCTCCCGTCCTTTACCGGTGCTATTTCCCTCGTGGCAGCCTGCTGTCTGAGCTGGTGAGCCAGCTCTCTGCTCATAAAAGGTCCCTGGTGTCTGGCGGAGCTGGTTCACTGCTTTCCCAGTGGACAGCAGGTCAGTAGTTCCCCGGTCAGGGCTGTGCAGTACCACCAGGCCACCTTCAGTTTGGAGTTGAGCAGCTACTGCTTCGCTGCCCTCTCCTTCCTGCCCCCGAGTGCCCCATATGCAATTATTTAACCCCATATCATCGCCTTCAGTGCCTCAGACAATGTGGAGGGTGAGACCTCCCCGTTCTGGTTGCAGGTTACATAACCGTCGATGGCTAGTGAGAGTCTCTCACAGACTGCCTTGTTGGTAAGGAGGGGTGTATCCAGTCTCCATGGGGGGGTGCTGGGCCCGCTGCACACATCCACGGAGCGTGGTTGGAGATGACTATTGCAGAGTATTCCGCCCCTACCACCCCTGGAAGCTCCGATTTTCCCACGATGAAGAAATCAATTCCAGTGTCTACTTCGTGAACCTGGGAGGAGAAAGAGAATTCTCTCTCCCTCGGGTGCGTGAACCTCCATGGGTCAATTCCCCCATCTTCTCCATAAAGGCGCGTAGTTCCCTCGCCAGGGCTGATTGGGGCTGGATTTGTCAGTCTCTGGGTCCTGTTCACAGTTGAAGTTGCCCCACCAACCAGCATGTTGGTTCCCTCGCTGGGAGCGACTCCCGAAGCATCCTGTTCTCTACCCCTTCTCCCTTTCTCGTCATGGTGCCCCTTAGCTTCTCTCCCCCCCCCCCCCCCCCCCCAAAAGGACGTGCCATTGTTAACAAATGAAGGAACATTGCCATTGTTAATGGTCCATATGCGTCCATTACTGTTGCTACTTTCCCAGCCTGCTCTTGTGAAACTCCTGTGCCTTGCCCTAGTGTTCCCCATTTCCATAAATCACCCAGAGTCTGGCTGGGCCCAGCATCCTGAACCGTACCTTGCTCCTGAATCGAGCTGCCTTGGCTCCACTGGACTCGGCCCGGCACTTGGCCACATCCGCCCCAATGTCTTGAAACGTTGTAAGTCGGTTTTTCCATCGGCATAATGTTATAAAAGAGGGGGATTGGGTCCTGAATACTAAACAGTTTGGGAGATCTTGCCTCAGTACAATTGCCTTCCAGCAGTATATTTCCCATGATATAATAGCACCTACACTGGCAAAGACACTTCTATACCGTATCTGAGAAGCAGTCTGCCCTTCCTGAGGTTGCGAAAGGCGGAACATAAAGGAAAACAGTTAGTAAAGACTAACTATTCCCTGGCATGGCCTTGTAAAGTCGAAACTGGCGGTATTGTACAGCTGAAACAGGGTATCAATTCCTAATCATCGTGAAGTTGAAGACTACCTGTAACTGCATGTAGGATTTCTTCCGATTGAATAAATTGACCAGCCTCTATAAGGAGTGAGCCTATATTGCTCCAGAGTTACAATTCAAACTAGTCCTCGACAGGGAAGGGCGACACTTGCTGGTCTGATTCGACAGGCCAGCAGAAAAGCAAATCCTCGCTTATTCCAATCAACAGTTCATAAAGATATGAAGATTATTGCAAGCGGAAATTCTGCAGTTATGTTTGTGAGAAATGACATTTGATAAAATCAGGCTTTTGTCATGCCGAAAATGTGCCCATTTTAAAGGCAGCAATGGAGAAAACATTCCAACTCTTAGCAAGTTTGGTTTTGAAATCGGAGCCCAAGAAATAATTGCTGACAATGCACTAAGATTTGGATGTGTTTTGTCTCTGGTTGGGGCTCCGGGGTTATGCAGGACTTACCGGGGTTCTCGCAGCCCCACACACACAGCCCACAGACCTTGCTAGGTCAGGCTACGTTGAATGTTGGCCGTGAGCATCCAGCTGCATTGACATACCCACTCCCCCACAGCACCACAATCTCGGTGATTGACTGCACTAAGCTCGTTAAAATGTAAAATCACACCCTAACTTCTTAGCAACACTGGACAAAAGGAATACAAGAGTTCTGTGCATTAATAACAATGTCTATTGCTGAAAAGTCTATTGTCGTCAAAGTTTTTTGTCTTGGACTCATCAGGACAAACACAAGAACACCAAATTTCAAACAATCACAATTTATACTGCAGGAGAAAGTGATGATTGGCTGAGGCGTTGCCATGGAGAAAGCAATGGTGAACTATAGGCTTCCCAAGCTCCTGGGTAATTGAAAAAAAAGGTGCAAGGCTTGAACATATTCCTTTTTTTGCAGTGAACGGGTGCCTGCGTATGAATGTATGTCGCTTTGAGGAAGCATAAATGAGCTTCGTTATGAGCTCGTTTGATTATCTTAAATTGGTTGTTAGTGTAGCTATTAGCGCACAAAATATATGAGTAAATGGAATTGGAAGTTGGCTGAAGGACAGAAAACTATTGGCTGAAGGATGTTTGGCGAGTGGAGAGAAGTAACTCTCCCCCTCGGGTCAGTGTTGTTCTTCACTGTCTACAGGCAGAAACTTCCAGAAGGATTGGGACTGGGACTACTGCTGTTCACTAATTACACTTAGATTCAAGAATTGTGAGCACAATTTAAAACTTCAATGCTGACACCGAATAGGGAGGGAGGGAAAAGGGGGCGAGTTAACACACAGGAGGGCTGCAGCAACATTTAGGCATGGGGTCAGAGGATCACTGAAATTGATTTGTGAAAAGTTCTTTAATATAAAATCAGAGACTATCTTTTTAGACTACTTCTCAAATTTCAGGGAATGACTGAATGGGGCCTGTGAGGTGACGAGAAAACATTGAAAGACAGCCCAGTAGGGATGAAAGCAAGGGCTGATGGGAAGGCCCAGACTCGTAGTTTTACAGCAAGAGAGGGTGTGCTCGTGTTATTACCTGTGTAGGTGAACCCTTGAAAGCTAGATGCAGTGGATCATATCCCATTGAAAGGAAATGGAGCAAGGTAAACTATCTGGTACGCACCCCAGATAGATGCAAATCACACAGAGTATGTTATGTTAAGATGTTAGAGAAGAATTGGGTTAGGGAAGATGAGAACAAGCATGATGTGTTAGTAACAAAGCAAAGGGTTAAATTCTGATAGTGACTTCCGTGTCGTTCATTTGGGCAATGACGAAGTACTGGGAAACATAAACCAGTGGTTAAGTCATCTCCCAGATAACAGCCAGAATGAACTGCAGTCCTAGAAATATATTTGGGGGAATAAACTGCGTAGAACAGGGTTAGCGTAGCCCGATGTAGATGTGGGGGACACTGTTCCAATCAAACAACATCTGCGTGGTTAAGTCCAGCTAAGTTATCGCAGGTACAGAAGGGAATTAGGTATAAGCTCCAGAATGACCGTACTGAATTGAGTCCTAGTGATTGGAGCTTCCCTATCATCATGGTGTCCAAACCTGATGGGACCCAGAGACTGTGTATGGACCACAGGCCATAGCCCAGAGGGATCCGTTTTCTATTTTGCATTTGGAAAACTGCCTGCATCGAAAGTGTTGGACGGTCGAAATTCATCTCCAAAATAGACTTGCTGAATGTTTATTGGCAAGTACCTTTGACTGAGAGGGCAAAGGAGATCTCCCGCTTTTGTGACACCCCAAGGACTTTTATCAATTCAAAGCTATGGCATGTGGGATGAACAACATTCCCGCAGCATCCCAGAGGCTCACAAACAGAATAATTCAAGGCTCGAGTCATTGCGCCATATACATTGATGACTTAGTGGTGTTCAGCCAGAGTTGGGAAAAGCATTTGCACCACCTAAAGGAATTGTTTGACAGCTAATATCGTGATGAATCGAGCAAAAAAAGCAAGTTGCTGAGGACCAAATGTCAGATTTGGGATACATAGTGGGACATGACCAAATGGTCCCATGGGATGCAAACATACAGCCCATTTGGGATTTCCCGGAACCCAGCAACAGAAAGGAGATTTTAAGATTTCTGGGCAGGAGCAACCTCTACCGCAAGTTTGTGTCAAACTTTAGCAGCGTGGTAGCACCACTCACAGAGCTCTTAAAGAAGAGAAAGCACCCTAACTGGATGGATATTCAACCATTTTAAAACCGCGTTGACGGCAAATCCGGTGTTGGCAGCACCCAATTTAAGCTGGTTTCAGAATCGAGTGACATTGGTGTAGGAGCTGTGTAACTGCAAAAAGACAAACGCGGCCTTGAGAATCCAATGGGATATTTCGCAAAGAAATTAAATCGTCACCAGCAGAAGAATTCGACCATTGAGAAAGAGACGTTATAACATTGAGACTTATGTCTAGCCAGCAATCCAGCAGAGACAATCTTACATACAGACCGCAACCCTTTGAAATTTATTCCGACGGAGTTTGCAATTGCAACCATTGAACTAAAAGAAAATTTTGGGAACAGTAGGTGTAAATTCTCTGAAGCATCTTCTATGTTAACGCATGCTCTTGAATGTTGTAATGTTTAATAAGATAGAACAAATAAGAAAAGGGTTGAGAACTCAAACATCTTTCAAGTTAAGACATTTCATTTAAAAAAAAAGGGGGGGGCTTCATGGATCTGCCTAGTAACAAAGTTAACAAGGTCCAATAGGATGCAATCTGCTCAGGTGGAAACTGTTTTTAGACAGCAGCAGCCAGCATTGAAAAAGACATAATGAGATGCGAGTCTCCCAGTAACGAGATTAGTAGGCATTCAGATAGAATCAGAGAGAATTTCTAATTTCTAGAGTTAAGCAATTTGAGGGAGGCAGACAGCCAAATACACAGACTGCAGAATCAAAGGGGAGGCGAGATTCTCTCGTAATTGGCGAGCGGGAGGAGAATGGGTTCCGACGCCCAAATCGGGGCCGGTACCGGTTTGACGCTGGTCAGCCACGTTCCGCCCCCTCGGAAATGACATCTTCGTGTCACACGTGGTTGCAATGGTGTTGGTGTGTCATCGGCAGGCCCTCCCTCAATGTTCCAACCCCCCCCATTCGCCAACATTCCGACCGCACGGGACACATGTGGTGTCAGCGGTTGGGAACACGGCGTGGCGGCTGTGGACTGTGTCCAGCGCCGCCACAGTCAGCCGAGTGCCGTGCCGCTTTCCGGGCCAAGGGTGGGGGCTTCTGTAAGGGCTGAGGGGAATGGTGGGGGGTGGTCTGTGGGGTCGTGGATGCTGGGTCGGGTCCGCCCACGGCCGCGGCCATGTTGTACAGCGCGACCGCTGCAGGTCATCGGCGTGCGCATGCGCGGTCAGGGCCCCGGCCATTCTCTGGCCGCTTTTGGCGCAGGAGCTGGGAGTTTCACCCAGCGCCGCTGCTAGCCCCTTCATCGTAAAACACCCATGAATTCTCCGTTCGAGCTGGCACTTGTCCGCTGAAATGGAGAATCCAGGCCGGTATATTTGGTCATCATAGAATTTACAGTGCAGAAGGGGGCCATTAGGCCCATCTAGACTGCACCGGCCCTTGGAAAGAGCACCCTACTTAAGCCATTGTCTCCACCCTATCCCCATAACCCAGTAACCCCACCCAATCTTGTATTTGGACACTAAGGGGCAATTTAGCACGGCCAATCCATCTAACCTGCACATCTTTGGACTGTGGGAGGAAACCGGAGCACCTGGAGGAGCACCTTCCAAACCCATGACCACTACCATCTAGAAGAACAAGAGCAGCAGATACCTGGGAACCCCACCACCTGGAGGTTCCCCTCCAAGTCACTCACCATCCTGACTTGGAAATATATGGGTGGTACGGTAGTACAGTGGTTAGCACAGTTGCTTCACAGCGTCAGGGTCCCAGGTTCGATTCCCAGCTTGGGTCACTGTCTGTGCGGAGTCTGCACGTTCTCCCCGTGTGTGCGTGGGTTCCCTCCGGGTGCTCAGGTTTCCTCCCACAGTCCAAAGATGTGCAGGTAACGTGGATTGGCCATGCTAAATTGCCCTTAGTGTCCAAAAAAGGTTAGGTGGGGTTACTGGGATGGGTGGATGTGTGGGCTTAAGTAGGGTGCTCTTTCCAAGGGCCGGTGCAGACTCGATGGGCTGAATGGTCTCCTTCTGCACTGTATGCTCTATGATTCTATGATATCAGCCGTTCCTTCACTGTTGCTGGGGCAACATCCTGGAACTCACTCCCTAACAGCACAGTGGGTATACCTACACCACGTGGACTGCAGAGGGAATTAGGGATGGGCAATAAATGCTGGCCCAGCCAGTGATGCCCACATCCCAGGAGTGAATAAATAAACATCTTTAGACACGGGCTTACCATCGCCAATGCAAACCATGTTTGGGAGGCAAGTTGCGAAACCATCACCTGTTCAAATACAAGAGAAACCTCTCAATAAACAAGGGCAAATGAAGACTGCACATGGCTAACCTGCAGGTGCGGAACTGCCTAGTCTGCATCACGGACAAAATGTTTGGGTTATACATCCCGCCCAGAGAGTCTGGCTTTGTCGTAGAAGTAAATGAGGCACACCACACCGAATGAGGTGATGTTAAGGAGGAACAGAAGCCAGTTGAGAGAATTGCCCAGTATACCAACCCAGCAGTCTAATTGCATCTAGAACACATTTCAAGATGAACTCGGAGCGTGAAATTGTGGACGAACACTCGAGAAACAATCAGCACTGGCATGATACAGGATACTGGCAGTTCAAAAGCTCCCAAATAATACCAAAGTGACGAGCCGCGGGCTGGGAATTTCCACTAATGTCACCGGGGCTGGGGGAGCCAATTTTCCCATCCTGCCCGCAACAGTCCCCGTGGTCCTGGGACAGGAAAGTCCCGCCCTAGATCTCAGCAAGGTTATACCGTCATGAGATCTGGAAAGATTAGTAAACCATGTACATTGTGGAGACTCTTAGATGCTGAATCTTTTGTGCAAATAATTTCCACAACCACCTGATAGTATGTACATGTACTCTGATTCAAAGTTTATCTTTCGGGAAAAAAGGGGAATGTTGCCATGTTACTTAAAGAGAATATTTAATTAATGGATGTGTCATTGCAGAACCAGGATGTGAAGCAGCATGTGACCAGCAGACTATTTAAGTGTTTGTCGAATCTCAACTTTAGATATATTTGTTATGATGGAAACGCAGCAGCCAATTTGCGCAAAGCAAGCTCCCACACACAGCAACACAATGATGACCAGATAATCGATGTTAACTGAAGGATAAATATTGGCCAGGCCATTGGGAAGAACTCCCCTAGTCTTTGTCAAAACAGCGCCATGGGATCTTTTACATCCACTCGAGAAGGTAGACGCAACCTTGTTTTGCGGGCAGCACGGGAGCACATGTGGTTAGCACTGTTGTTTCACAGCGCCAGGATCCCAGGTTCGATTCCCCGCTGGGTCACTGTCTGTGCGGAGTGTGCACGTTCTCCCCGTTTCTGCGTGGGTTTCCTCCGGGTGCTCCGGTTTCCTCCCACAGTCCAAAGGCGTGCAGGTTAGGTGGATTGGTCATGATAAATTGTCCTTATTGTCCAAAAAGGTTAGGAGGGGTTATTGGGTTGTGGGGATAGGGTGGAAGTGAGGGTTTAAGTGGGTTGGTGCAGATTCGATGGGCCGAATGGCCTCCTTCTGCACTGTATGTTCTATGTTCTAATGTCGCATCCAAAAGATGGCACCTCTGACAATGCAGCCCTCCCACTGTACTGCCAGCTTAGACGTTGGTCTTCGGGTCCTGGAGTGGGACTGGAACTCAAAACCTTCTGAGAGGGGAGGTATGTTAGCACAGTGGTTAGCACCATTGCTTCACAGCTCCAGGATCCCAGGTTCGATTCTTGACTTGGGTCACTGTCTGTGTGGAGTCTGCACGTTCTCCCCGTGTGTGCGTGGGTTTCCTCCGGGTGCTCCGGTTTCCTCCCACAGTCCAAAGATGTGCAGGTTAGTACTGAGTCACGTTAAATTGCCCCATAGTAGGGCGGCACGTTGGCGCAGTGGTTAGCAGTGCTGCCTCACAGCGCCGAGGACGCGGGTACGATCCTGGCTCCGGGTCACTGTCCGTGTGGAGTTTGCACATTCTCCCCGTGTCTGCGTGGGTTTCACCCCCACAACCCAAAGATGTGCAGGGTAGGTGGATTGGCCATATCTTTTTATTAAAATAGTAAAAAATATATAGAGGGCCAAACGGTGCAAACACTAATTTTGTGTTGGAGAAACTGGGTGCCAATGTACGAGGAGGGGGGGGGGGGGGGGGGAATACTCTGATTATTAAAACAGTTCACAACACATTTCTACAAAAAACAAATGGTACAAGCACTAAACTTTGCGCTGGAGAGACCAGATACTCTCTGTACCAACAGAAGGGAAAGGAAGGGGGGTGGTGGGAAGAGAGGGGAAAAGGAGGGTGGTGGGGAGGGAGGGAGTCAGAGTGTTAATGGAGGGGGGCCCAATAGGACACTGCCTGAACTATCTACAGAGGCACAAAAACAAAAGAACCTTCAATTATGATGTGACAGATTTCGGGAGTCCCCCAGAGGGGGTGAGGGGTGACACAGTGTCAGGCATGAGTGAACCCTGCACCCCACTGCAGAGAGCCTCATGCACCCTGCGCTCCCGACACTGGGCGGCGATCAGCCTTCGGACAGTCGCCCTCCAGGCCCGAGTCCTCCACCACACTGAGTGCAGCGGGCGACACGGGCCCACCATCCAACCCAGGGGCTGCCTTGATCCCACCACCTGGATCATCGACAGGCAGGATCTCCTCAGGCTCGTCCCGGGATCCCGGGTCAGTGGGAGGCGGTGGTGCAGATGCCTGCTACGTCCCTGCTGGTCACTGGAAGTCCCCGAAAATAACTCCGGAAACAGGTCCGGAATGGTGGCAGAGGTGTCTGAAGACAGCAGTTGGGACAAAGGGTCTTCCAAACCATAACCCGCTAACAAGCAGGGGGTTATTGCTGACCCCCTCCCCAGAGAAATTGAACAAGTCCGGGGTGCTAAATTGTACTGGGTGGAGTCCGACCCTGAAGCACCCTGCTCGGGGGACAGCGGCTTGGACACACTAAATTGCCCCTTAATTGGAAAAAATGAATTGGGTACTCTAAATTTATTAAAAAAGTTGCCCCGTAGTGTCCAAAAGTTAGGTGGGGTTGCTGGGTTACAGTTTAGGGTGGAGGTGTGGGCTTAGGTAGGGTGCTCTTTCAGGGGCCGGTGTAGACTCGATGGGCCGAATGGCCTCCTTCTGTACTGTAAACTCTATGATTCAGGGGGCAGCACGGTGGCCTAGTGGTTAGCACAACCGCCTCACGGCGCTGAGGTCCCAGGTTTGATCCCGGCTCTGGGTCACTGTCTGTGTGGAGTTTGCCCATTCTCCCCGTGTCTGCGTGGGTTTCACCCCCACAACCCAAAAAAAAATAAAAAATGTGCAGAGTAGGCAGATTGGCCACGCTAAATTGCCCCTTAATTGGAAAAAATAATTGGGTAATCTAAATTTAAAAAAAAAACTCTGATTCAGGGCAAGAGTGCTACCAACCGATCTACGACTGACAGTTGTATTGGGGCTGCAAGGGTTGAATTATAAGGACGGGTTAAAGAACAAAGAAAAGTTGCACAGACTAGGTCTGTAGTGCCTGAAGGATAGAAGATGAAGGGCTGATTGAGGCATTTAAGATGATCAAAGGATTTGATAGGGTAGGTGGAGAGAAACTACTTGTTCTCGGGGATGGGGGTTTGTCCAGATCGAGAAGAGCAGAATTTTAAAATTATAGCCCGCCTGTTCAGGGTGGATCAGGAAGCACTTAGAATCTTCAAAAAAAAATTTTTTTAAATAGAATTTACAGTGCAGAAGGAGGCTATTCGGCCCATCGAGTCTGCACCGGCTCTTGGAAAGAGCACCCTTCCCAAGGTTAACACCTCCACCCTATCCCCATAACCCAGTAACCCCACCCAACACTAAGGGCAATTTTGGACACTAAGGGCAATTTATCCTGGCCAATCCACCCTAACCCGCACATCTTGTGGACTGTGGGAGGAAACCGGAGCACCCGGAGGAAACCCACGCACACACGGGGAGGATGTGCAGACTCCGCACAGACAGTGACCCAAGCCGGAATCGAACCTGGGACCCTGGAGCTGTGAAGCGATTGTGCTAACCACTATGCTACCCACTTGTTACAGAAATGGTGTTGGAAATCTGGAACTCTCGCCCACAAAACGCTGTTGAAGCTGGAGGTCAAGTTTCAAAACTGAGATTTTAGTTCAGCAAGGAAAACTGGGGTTATGGGACCAAGGTGGATGAATGGAGTTCATATACAGACCAGATCGGATTTAATTGACTGGCACAGCAGGCTGGAGGGGCTGAATGGCCGCCTCTTGTTCCTATCTACGGAATTCTGGGTTCTATTCTTCCCCAAATGCTGGATTGGAGGGTTTGGTGACGGCGACCTGCATAAGCGATGCTGCCAGAGTTTCCATTTCACAGCACCCTCAAGAGGGAACAATATTTCACAGCAAGAAGCCCATTTCAATTTGATTAAGAGGGGTGAGGCCCAGCTACGCAAACAATGGGAGTTGTTCAAACAGGAGATGATTAGGCGAGAGACTGAATACAAAAAAGATGCTGCAAGAGCTGGAGTACAGTGGATGATGGGAGAACTTCAAAGGAAAGTTAAAAAGGACCACAATAACTTGCATTCATACAACCCTTCAGAAGTGAAAAACATCGCAAAATCCAGCACAGATGTGTAAGAAAACAACATTGACGTTGAGGCAAAAAAAAGTAGAACTTTAGAACGAGGGGTCGCTCAGAGATGAGGAGAAATGTTTTCACTCAGTGGGGGTGAGTCTCTGGAACTCTCGTCCTCAAAAGGCAGTGGAAGCAGAATCTTTGAATATTTTTAAGGTCAAGGTGGATAGATTCTTCATTAACGGGGGTGTGAAAGGCAATTGGGGGATCGGCAGGAATGTGGGGTTGAGGTTACAATCAGATCGGCAACGATCCTACTGAATGGAGTAGCAGGTTCGAGGGGCTGAGTGGCCTTTTTCCAAATTCAAATGCAAGTAGGAATGAGGATAGCTGATCAAAAGCTTGGTCAAAAAGAGAGGGTTGAATGAAGGCTTTAAAGGGGGAGGGTGGAATAAAATTTCTGAGCGTGGAATCTATGTCGCCTCCAAACTACGCACGTGAGCAAACACACAGCAAACTGGGCGCGACCACGTGGGCTAGAATCAAAGGAATCGAGACATTGGGGAGGCACAGAGTACGTCAGTAAAATAGGAAGGTGCAGCATCTTTAAAGGAAGGATGAGAATTTTAATTGGAAGCTTTGGGGAACGAGGAGGAACGTTGGTCAGTGGCGAGCGAGCTTGTTAGGATACTGGGAGCAGAATTGTGGATCAGCTCAAATTTACAGGCGAGAAGCTTCATATACATGGCCAAAATTACCAGGTACTTTCCCAATAGAAACGGGCAAAAACATTTTACACTGGTGTCAGTGAGTGGGAGGAAATAATGTATCATTAACAACAGAACAAAAGGAGGTTCAAAGAATTATACGGACTGCTGCTGCACAATCGAATGTCCGAACAGAAAGAGCGAGAGAAACAGAATCTATCCTCGCTTTGAAAAGGGAAGCGGATAAATATTCAAAAGAGAAAGATCCAAAAGGGGCTGCAGAATCAGGCAGAAGATGGACTAATGCAAACATTCTCTCGGAGTAACGGAACAGGGCATGGTGACGTGTATGGAACTGGGGAAAGGGCAGTAAATGGGGCGAAGTGGAGAACTCGTCAGGAGAGAGAGAGAGCAGGGATAATGGGACTGAACTCGTCAGGAGAGAGCGCACGGGGAGAATGGGGAAGGACAGGAAAATATCATTGTGGACAGATAGGTGTCAGTGAGAGGGCTGCTAATTAATCCCCTTCCCTAGTTACACTTGAGAAGTTGGCCGAGATGTGAGTCAGCTCCTTCAGCTGCTCGAGTCTATCACATGAAGGTTTTTCCACAATGCTGTTAGAAAGTGAGTTCAGGTGAGCCTCTTGCTGTAGTGCCGAGCCTCTGGTCTCTCTCATAGCCAAGCCGTTCATGTGGCTGATCAGTTGTGTTATTGATCACAAGGGCCTGCTTGACACTGGGCTCTGGCGTGGTGGGGTTTATAGGAGAAAGAGCACGGAGGAATGCTCTTTCAGAGAGGGCAGCGAGACAGTGGGCAATGGGGAAAGGTGAAGAGTAATGACACTAATAAGATAGCCCCTGCAGCGAGAGTGGCAAGGTAATTGGGTCAACTGGGCTCTTTATGCGCTGTAACCTCTCGAAAAAGGAAAACATTGAATGTTGCAATGCTCCCTGGGTTGTCAGTCCTCCAGCACAGTAGCATGGTGGTTAGCATAAATGCTTCACAGCTCCAGGGTCCCAGGTTCGATTCCCGGCTGGGTCACTGTCTGTGCGGAGTCTGCACGTCCTCCCCGTGTGTGCGTGGGTTTCCTCCGGGTGCTCCAGTTTCCTCCCACAGTCCAAAGATGTGTGGGTTAGGTGGATTGGCCATGATAAATTGCCCGTAGTGTCCTAAAAAGTAAGGTCAAGGGGGGGGTTGTTGGGTTACGGGTATAGGGTGGATACGTGGGTTTGAGTAGGGTGATCATGGCTCGGCACAACATCGAGGGCCGAAGGGCCTGTTCTGTGCTGTACTGTTCTATTCTCACTCGGGAATCAGTTGAGACCAATTTGCAGACAGTAATATATATTACTAACAATGTTCTTACCATCACTGTCTAAAATATAATCTCGAGGAAACATGATACCACAACCCATGATATCGCCCTTGTAGCAGCGAGGGCCAAAGGGATCTCCCACTCCACTTCCTTGGAAAAGCTTGCCATCATCTGAGAAAAGAAATCAGAGAATTCAGTAACACACACACACACACTCTCACTGACAATGTGTGCATGGCACTCTCACACACACACACACACCTCTACGGGGACAGCAGAACCTGCATGGGCTGAATGGATTCTTCCTGGAATCCTCTCGGACTCTCACGCAGGCACATTACAACAACAACTTTCATTCATTTGGCACCTTTGACATAGGACGGCATCCCAAATTGGTGAGGAGATATTCGGACAAGTGACTCAAAGCCTGGCCAAAGGAGTAGGTTTAAGCTGTGCCTTAAAGAAAGAGAGAGAGATAGAGAGAGGCAGATGTTTCGAGAGGAAATTCTAGGGCCTCAGGCCTTGGCAAGTGAAGATATGGTCACTTGCGGTCAGGGGTTTGCAAGAGGTCAGAACAGGAGGAACAAGAGGATCCTAGAGGATTGTAGGGATAGATTAGATGTGGAGACGTTCCCCATCCATTAGTAATGTGTCTCTTTCACATAGGCAGCTTGATATGCAGACAGGCAATGTCTGACACTCACATGCGTCTAAACGTGGATAATACACCTCTCACACAGAGAAAGCCACACTTCCATTCGTGCCTTTGTTCTTTACAGATTTGCTGACTGCAGTGCATGTTAGGGCAGCCTCCCACCATCCAGCCTCCAGAAACACATCTCCAACTCGCATCACGTTCACTCATCCTCCCTGCACTCGGTGACCTATACGGTTTGGCAATAATTGATTTTTAAAATTCTCATCTCTATTTTCAAATACCTCATGGTCTGGTTCTTCCCTATCTCGATCACATTCCAAAATCTCAGCTCCAGCAGTGGCGGCCATGCCTTCAACTGCCAAGTCCCTGGAAGCTCGAGAAGTTGTCTTTATTCAAGCTTTTGGCACTAATAAATCCTGTGACTCAGTATCACATTTTGTCCATTCGTTCTCCTGTTAGAACACCGTGGGATGTTTTACAATGTTAACTCGCTGGTTAACTAGCACTGTGGTTGAAGGTTTGAACTAATTGACAGGAGGGAGCTAGAGAGCATCGCAGAAAGGAGCAGTAATGATCACAGAATCATAGAATTTACAGTGCAGAAGGAGGCCATTCGGCCCATCGAGTCTGCACCGGCCCTTGGAAAAAGCGCTCTACCTCAGCCCACATCTCCACCCCATCCCCATAATCCCACCTAACCTTTTTTTGGACACTAAGGGCAATTTATCATGGCCAATCCACCTAACCTGCACACCTTTGGACTGTGGGAGGAAACCAGAGCACCCAAAGATGTGCAGGGTAGGTGGATTGGCCACGCTAAATTGCCCCTTCATTGGAAAAAAAAATTGGATACTCTAAATTTTTTTTTAAAGTTTGTAAATGATACAAAACGTGACAATGTTGTAGATAGTGATGAATAATGCGATTGGTTTCAGGGTAATAGACTGGATAGTTAAAGGGGCAGAAACACAGATACATTCCTTTCAGTGTGGAGAAGTGTGAAGTGATAAGAATCTGGGAGGACTGATGGCAAAAGACAGTAAAGTATAATTGAGGTGTCCAACAAGACCGTGGTATCCAAATACCCAAATCCTTAAAGGTGGAGCACCTTGATAATGTGATCAAGAAAACAAAAGGGTTACTGGGGTTTATGAATAGAGGAATAGAATATAGGCAAGAGATCCATGATAGAACTTTATAATTGATTGGTGAGGCCTCAGCTTTAGTCTGGGCAGTACATGTCAGGGAAGATGTCAATGTTAACAGAAAGAGAAATCAGAGATTAGGGATTCAGTTATGAGGAAAAGTTTGAAAAGTTGGGATCATTCTTCTTAGATCAGAGAAGGATGAGGTTCCAGGGCACAGGTTTAAGATGATGAGAGGATTCGATCGAGGAAATGGGAAAGATTTGTTGCCTCTGGTGGGAGAGGCAATAACTAGAGGTCACAGATTAAATATTATTGGTGAAGATCTGAAGGGGAAATGAGGAGTTATCAGGATCCGGAACATTCAAGCTGAAAATATGCTGACAGCTGATTCCATCAATAATTTGAAAAGGGACTTGGAAAGATGCTCGAGGGTTGGAGCTTATGGAGAAAAGGTGGAGAGTTGAGACTAAATACAACAGTGCTTGCATAGAGCCAGACAGGACAGATGGGCCATATGCCCTCTTGTGGTGTAAGTTTTGATGATTCTCTATAAAAGATGCAAGCTGTTATTGCTGAACACACATGGAATAGGACTAGTCTCATTCTAACCCACATGAAAGGAGACAGACTGACACACATACAGATAAAGGAACAGCCACACACAGGCAAAGCAACAGGCACGCGCGCACCCAGGCCACTCAACAGCCACATGTACACTGGCAATGTATCTCTTTTATACAAGAATTATAACACACAATTAGACACATCTGCTCCTAATCACAATGGCTGTCTCACCAACACTCACACAGGTACAGCCTGTCTGTCTCAATCACACACAGTGCCGCATACACAATCAACCCATCACTCACACTGGTGCTTTGATACTTGTGTGAATGAACCACCGTGCTCGATTATACATATGTACTGGCGCCGTTCATCTACACAGTGATGCTGTTACATCACATACATTGGTCCTGTTATATATGCACCTTTATGCATTGGTGTCATTACATTACACACATTGGCGTGGTTATATATGCACTTTCATGCATTGGTGCTGTTATATATACATCTTTAAGTATTGGCGCCATTACATTACACGCACTGGCACTGTTATATAATAGACCTTTGTGCATTGGCGCCACTACATTACACGCATTGGCACTGTTATCTGAGTACACCTAGACGCAATGGTGCCATTACACACATTGGCACTGTTATCTGAGTACACCTAGACGCAATGGTGCCATTACACACATTGGCACTGTTATCTGAGTACACCTTGACGCAATGGTGCCATTACACACATTGGCACTGTTATCTGAGTACACCTTGACGCAATGGTGCCATTACACACATTGGCACTGTTATCTGAGTACACCTTGACGCAATGGTGCCATTACACGCATTGGCACTGTTATCTGAGTACACCTTGACGCAATGGTGCCATTACACACATTGGCACTGTTACATATGCACCGTTACATATGCACCTTTATGCATTGGCTCCATTA
This sequence comes from Scyliorhinus canicula, assembly GCF_902713615.1. Taxonomy (NCBI): domain Eukaryota; kingdom Metazoa; phylum Chordata; class Chondrichthyes; order Carcharhiniformes; family Scyliorhinidae; genus Scyliorhinus; species Scyliorhinus canicula. The sequence continues at coordinate 7,401,401 of NC_052173.1, read as the reverse complement.
CATGCACTGGTGCGGTTATATATATACACCATTATGCATTGGTGCTGTTCTATATGCACCTTTACGCATTGGTGACATTACATTACATGCATTACGCTATTATCTCATACACCTGTGTGCATTGGTGTCAATGCATTGCATGCATTGGCACGGTTTTATATGTACACCTTTTCACATTGGTGCCACTGCATGCATTGACACTGCCGAATGTACAATTCTGCACATTGGCACCATTATATTACACGCATTGGCGGTGTTATATATACCTTTGTGCATTGGTGCCTTTACATTACATGCATTGGTGCTGTTATATAAATTCATCTTTATCAATTGGTACGTGCATTGGTGCTGTCATATACTTACCTTTGCATATTGATGGCATTACATGCATTGGCGCTATTATATATATACACATGTGTACAATGGCACTGTTATATATACACACCATTGTGCATGGGTGCCATTACATTACATGCATTTGTGCTGTCACCGCTGTTATATAGCCACCTTTATGCATTGGTGCCATTGCATTACATGCATTGGCGTTGTTACATACGTACCTTTGCGTATTGATGGCATTACATGCATTGGCGCTGTTGTATATTCACCTTTGTGCATTGGCGCTGTTACCGCTGTTATAAATATACCTGTATACATTGGTACCATGACCTAACATGCATTGGTGCTGTTGCATTATGTGCATTGGCGCTGTTATATAATTACCTTTGCGTATTGATAGCATTACATGCATTGCCGCTGTTGTATATACACCTTTGTGCATTGCCGCTGTTATATATACACCTTTGTGCATTGGCGCTGTTATATATACACATCTTTGTGCATGGGTGCCATTACATTACATGCATTGGCGCTGTTGTATATAAACCCTTGTGCATTGGCGCTGTTATATATACACCTTTGTGCATTGGTGCCATTGAATTACGTGCATTGGCGTTGTTACATACGCACCTTTGCGTATTGATGGCATTACATGCATTGGCGCTGTTGTATATTCACCTTTGTGCATTGGCGCTGTTATATATATACCTTTGTGCATTGCCACTGTTATATATACACACCTTTGTGCATGGGTGCCATTACATTATAGGCATTGGTGCTGTTACCACTGTTATATATATATACCTTTATGCATTGGTGCCATTACATTTCATGCATTGGTGCTGTTATATAAATTTGTCTTTATGCATTGGTGCCTTTGCATTGCGTACATTTGCACTGTTATATACTTACCTTTGCGTATTGATGCCATTACATGCATTGCCGCTGTTGTATATACACCTTTGTGCATTGGCGCTGTTGTATATACACCTTTGTGCATTGGCGCGGTTGTATATACACCTTTGTGCATTGGCGCTGCTATATGTACACACCTTTGTGCATGGGTGCCATTACATTACATGCATTGGTGCGGTTATATAAATTTGTTTTTATACATTGGTGCCATTGCATTACATGCATTTGCGCTGTTATAGACTTACCTTTGCGTACTGGTGCCATCACATGCATTGGCGCTGTTGTATATACGCCTTTATGACTTGGCGGAGTTACATTACATGCATTGGTACTGTTAAATATACACCTTTGCACACTTGCACTGCTGCATTACACGCACTGGCACAATTATATACACCTTTCCACACTAACGTCATTACATTATATACATTGGTACTGTTCGATTGTGCATCAATGCTGTTGCATTACATGTGCACGCATTGTTGCCAATTATACATGCACTGTTGGATATTGATGCCTTTGCATTATATTTCATTACATGGATTGGTGCCATTAAACATACACATTTGGGCTTAGATTTGATTTCTTGTCACGTGTACCGAGGGACAGTGAAATGTATTATTCTGCGTACAGTCCAGACAGATCGTTCCATACACGAAGAGACATAGGACATACGATAAATACACAATGTAGTTTTAGAATTAAGCTTTAAAAAGGTTAATATGGTTATAAGAGATGTTGGAAGAGGATCTATGGGGGAGAGCTCACTGAGAGTCGCCACACTCCGGTGCCAGCTTGGTGCTGTTATGTCACAGGCATTGCTGCTCTGGCTCATTGTTACATGTATGTTTTTTACAACATATATTTCAGCAACTATAAAAGACTATTTGCTCCAATGAGCTTGTTTCTTTGCACAGATCAATCCAGCCTTCTTCCAAGTCATTTCCACACTTTGATGTTCCCTCTTGTTTAGTCCCTTGATGCCATGGTCTGGACAGCACTCCTTTCAATCCCCAGCAGTCTCCAATGCTTAGCGCACACTCCCAGAAAGACTCCTGTGCTTCCTGCCTCGTCCTACTCTACTATCCTGACCTCTGACTGCCAGTGGGCTGGACACCTCCTGGAATGTATGATCCAGGAAACTCTCATCCTCCTTGATGCTCCACAGTGACACCAGCTGCCCCGCCAAGCTCAGAAATCCTGAGCTCGAACTGAAACAGCTGGAGACACTTGCTGGGGGAAAAGGGTCATTCTGACTGTTCATATGAACGTGACTCGGAAACTCACTGACGTTACAATCTGCAAGTCAAAGAGATTTGGTTTTGTCAACTAAAAGGTACCTTTGACATTTTTCTCATTTTTGAAATGATATGAAATACTCGATACCTCCCTACCGACATGTTAATTTCCACAGTGAGGCTGACCAAATAATTCAAACGCAAGGTTCAGAAGGTGAAACAACAGGCTTGTGTGGCCAACATTATCATCAGTCACTCTGCTGTTCCTCTGCCCATTCCTCACATCCTTCCCTGAAGCGGTCAGGTCCTTGCTAGGGTACAGCCCCAGTGAATCTCTGACACGTCAGCGAAATGCCTGTGGGAGGACAACTGGGACGGTTAAAGGCATCAAAGCCAAGTCTGCCCCAGTTTCCGCCCAATGATCACAGGCATTTGCAATTCCCAGCAGGGGTGGGGTGGTCACTGGAGAGTGGTCAAAAGTTGAAAGCTTGGCCGACTTCCCTTCCCTGAGCAGGGGCACCACTCCTCATGTCACAGCTACCCCAGAATGATCCAGGGAGTGAACCGCCGCCTCAGGCCTGTGTACACGTGACAGGTCAGTGGAGGGTCTTCAATGAGAATCAGCCAAGTTACTGGATGCAGAGGCTGCGGAAATAGGGAAAATATTCCCAGACCTGCCAAGCCACTGGTGGGGGATAAAAGGATATCTGATTTACCCCAAATTTCAGATTAACGCTCATTTTTACAATTCCAATGTAGCCATATTCCGGAACAGCTGCTTTTTATTGGACTTCACATTTCCACAGCTTTACATCTAATCCCACAATGCAACTTCTCATTTATTGAGCCAAACTTTGCATACTTGTCTGGTATCCCGTGTCCGCTGACATCTTACCTACGTGCTGTATGTCATGGAAACACTGACACTGCACGAGCAAAGCAATAAGCAGAAGCAAGTCCAAATGAAGGAATTCAAAGAAAAAACAAACAGCGCAAGTTTTTAATAGGATCGGTTACAAAAACAAAACAGAAAATGCCAACATTCCTGCTCAAATCAGGAGCCGAGATGTTTTCAATTTCCCCTCGACTTAAATACTTGAGTAAAATGCTAACCAATGGAACTTTAAAGTGCATATTAAGCCTTAAAAAGGTATTGGTTATCTATGACCAATAATGGAATACTCTATTTAGGCCTCCATATAGAATTGCATTGCCCTGGATTTGTGTTTACACGTCCTCTTTTTCCAGTAGTCTTACTTGGTCAGCCCCAGGATCCTGACTGAATCAGCAACGGCTGCTCTTAAAAATACATGTCTTCCCTCTGTCCTCACAAACCACCACTCCACCTCCAATCGCCTGTTCCTCTCCCACGTCTTTCAATGTGTTACCTCCTCTCAAATCTGTGTCCCTCTTTCCTGCAATTTCAAGTTGACTTTCTGTTCCGCGACAGTACTGAAAATATAGAACATAGAACATAGAACAGTACAGCACAGAACAGGCCCTTCGGCCCTCAATGTTGTGCCGAGCCATGATCACCCTACTCAAACCCACGTATCCACTCTATACCCGTAACCCAACAACCCCCCCTTAACCTTACTTTTATTAGGACACTACGGGCAATTTAGAATGGCCAATCCACCTAACCCGCACATCTTTGGACTGTGGGAGGAAACCGGAGCACCCGGAGGAAACCCACGCACACAGGGGGAGGACGTGCAGACTCCACACAGACAGTGACCCAGCCGGGAATCGAACCTGGGACCCTGGAGCTGTGAAGCATTTATGCTAACCACCATGCTACCCTGCAAAATAGTTGCAATCAAAGTCACAAGTTACATCCTCTAAGACTATGGCTGTGGTAAATGATCCCAGACATGGCCTGTCGGCAAACTTTGACAAGGTTACCCACACCGTCCTCCCGGAATGCTTCTGTTGTTGTCCAGTTGGGTGGTACTGTCCTCCTGGACCAAGTCTAAAGTGTCATCCGTAACTAAAGAAACTCTTGCAATGGCTTATGTCCCCATTTCTGCAGTTACCTCCAGAATTGTCCAAGGATCTATCCTCAGCCCCAAGATATTCCTCATCTACATCCTGCCCCTCAGCAACATCAGCTGAAAACATCAGGATCCACCATGTACACTGTGATACCCAACTCTTTAAAAAAATAAATTTAGAGTGCCCAATTCATTTTTTCCAATTAAGGGGCAATTTAGCGTGTTCAATCCACCTACCCTGCACATCTTTGGGTTGTGGGGGCGAAACCCACGCAGACACGGGGAGAATGTGCAACCTCCACACGGACAGTGATCCAGAGCCGGGATCGAAGCTGGGACCTCGGCGCCGTGAGGCAGCAGTGCTAACCATCGCACCACCATGCTGCCCTAAGTGTCATTTGTGGCAGGTTTTAGAACATAGAACATAGAACGATACAGCGCAGTACAGGCCCTTCGGCCCTCAATGTTGCACCGACATGGAAAAAAAAAACTAAAGGCCATCTAACCTACACTATGCCCTTATCATCCATATGCTTATCCAATAAATTTTTAAATGCCCTCAATGTTGGCGAGTTCACTACTGTTGCAGGTAGGGCATTCCACGGCCTCACCACTCTTTGCGTAAAAAACCCACCTCTGACCTCTGTCCTATATCTATTACCCCTCAATTTAAGGCTATGTCCCCTCGTGCTAGCCACCTCCATCCGCGGGAGAAGGCTCTCGCTGTCCACCCTATCTAACCCTCTGATCATTTTGTATGCCTCTATTAAGTCACCTCTTAACCTTCTTCTCTCTAACGAAAACAACCTCAAGTCCATCAGCCTTTCCTCATAAGATTTTCCCTCCATACCAGGCAACATCCTGGTAAATCTCCTCTGCACCCGTTCCAAAGCTTCCACGTCCTTCCTATAATGAGGCGACCAGAACTGTACGCAATACTCCAAATGCGGCCGTACCAGAGTTTGGTACAGCTGCATCATGACCTCATGGCTCCGGAACTCAATCCCTCTACCAATAAAGGCCAACACACCATAGGCCTTCTTCACAACCCTATCAACCTGGGTGGCAACTTTCAGGGATCTATGTACATGGACACCGAGATCCCTCTGCTCATCCACACTACCAAGAATTTTACCATTAGCCAAATATTCCGCATTCCTGTTATTCTTTCCAAAGTGAATCACCTCACACTTTTCCACATTAAACTCCATTTGCCACCTCTCAGCCCAGCTCTGCAGCTTATCTATGTCCCTCTGTAACCTGCAACATCCTTCCGCACTGTCTACAACTCCACCGACTTTAGTGTCGTCTGCAAATTTACTCACCCATCCTTCTGCGCCCTCCTCTAGGTCATTTATAAAAATGACAAACAGCAACGGCCCCAGAACAGATCCTTGTGGTACGCCACTCGTAACTGAACTCCATTCTGAACATTTCCCATCAACTACCACTCTCTGTCTTCTTTCAACTAGCCAATTTCTGATCCACATCTCTAAATCACCCTCAATCCCCAGCCTCCGTATTTTCTGCAATAGACGACCGTGGGGAACCTTATCAAACGTTTTGCTGGGAGTTTCTCTCCTGGCTCTGTCGGCGAGTTCCGCACTGCTATCTAACCACACTTTTTGGGCCCTGGGGAGTTTCTCCCCGGTCCAGCCCACACTTAGAATTATTTTCAACACTGGGGAGCTGAACCCGCTGGCCAGACCAGCTCCTCTGAAATCGGGCCGCCATTTTGAAAGGGTGCCCTGATCAAGCTTGTGGGTCCCCCACACCCCCAACCCCATGGCAATGTAATCCCCCCCTCCCCCCCCCCCCCCCCCCCCCCCCACTCTCAACAATACATGAGCATTAACCCTCCCCAGTGACGACACCCCGTTAGGCTTTTCCATGCCCCTTCCCATGCTCCCACCCTTCCAGGAAGCCCACCTTTCACCCCCCCCCCCCCCCCCCAACCGTCTGGAGGCCCCTTCGTAGCTGCCCTGCACACCCACCCCCCACCACCATCATTCCCCTCCTCCACCCACCTTTTATTGGCATGGACCCCTCGGGCCCTGACTATTGGCAGTGCCACCCTGACAGTGCTCCTGACGGCTTTGCAGTGCCAAGGTGCTCATGTTCAAGGGGGAGGGCCAGGGAGCCACCCTGCCCCTGACTACCCAGGGGCCTCCGATGGCCCAGGAAGCCCACAAGGTGCCGTTTCGCCTGCTGTTTGAGTGGACCAGTACTGAACGCAGCCCAGCTGGGGTCTCCCTAGGGAGGCCGGTAGATGCCGGAAGCCTGATAGATTCCGGGTCAGCAACCCGAAGCGAGTTTTAAACCTACTTAGGGGCTGGTTTAGCTCAGTGGGCTAGATAACTAGTTTGTGATATAGAACAAGGCCAGTAACACGGGTTCAATTCCCGTACCAGCTGAGAATTCTGAATTCTCCCTCTGTGACCCGAACAGATGCCAGAACGTGGCGACTAGGGGATTTTCACAGTAACTTCATTGCAGTGTTAATGTAAGCCTACTTGTGACAATAAAGATGATTTAATTTTTAATTTAATTTTAGGAATGCAAGGCTTGGTCCCGCCCATTGTGGGCAGGATCCTGATCGTGATAACTCGTGAGATTTGGGTAGATCTCGCGAGGTGCACTCCTGGCAGCGCCTGTTCGGGCGCACTACGGCCGTTAGATCGCGCCCGTTATCTTCGGTCCCGACCACAAACTCTCTTCCCTGGCTGCCAAGTATATCCCTCCATTCAGCAATTGTCTCAGGCTGAACCAGGCGGTTTGTAGCTGCTGCATTCGAGTTGATTCCAAGCTGAGCTTCTCACTCCACATCCTTTCCAAGACAAAGGCCACTTACCCCCACCTCAATTGCATCATCACCCCTGCCTCGGCTCAGCCACTGCTGAAATCCTGCCTTTTGTTGCCTTTAAACTCTACTATTTCCATCTTCTCTGAGCCGGCCTCCTGTCTTCCGCCCTCCAAAACTTATCATCCAAAACTCTGTTGTCCGTATCCAAACTCAGACCACGGGCGGGATTCTCTGTTGAGACTGTTCACTACTGCTGGTAATGAGGACGGAGTATTTGGCACTCAGCCAAGTCTCCATTCACTGCAGCGGGAATGGAGAATCCCGCCGGCATGAAGGAACGGAGAAACAAGTCTCATTCACGCATCTTCACTGACAGACACTGGCTTCCAGTCTGGCACTACCTTGACGTCAGGATTCTTACCTTTACCTTCTCACCAGCTTTGTAACCTCGAATGTGACACGTTCCTACTCTAAAGGTGCTATGCAAATACAAACGGCCTTATTTAGAGCTATTTACCTCCAGCCTAAGTCAAGGAAATATGCAAAGCCGAATTGAACCCACATGGGAGAATTTGTCCAGCACACGGCAAAGAATCCCTTCCCAGTGTTTCCTGGCTGCTCACCCATCGTGACTGTGGGCATGGAAAGAGGAAAACTTTCAGGTCAATTTGTTGGGCTCGAGAACTTTGGCACAAAAGAAAGCTGACACCTTTGACATCCTGAATTGGATCAGCTTGGATGCAACTGGAGCCTCCTCTTTCTCAATCTTCCTTGAAACCTTTGGCAGAGCTCACAGGGTACGAGGTTGGAATGTCTGGAAAGGTGCCATCGGTTAATGGAAAGACTTTGTGGTTCGCAGATTCTTAATGCAGAACTTGGCATAAGTCAGGTATGTTCAATAAAAGATCCCGGCTCTCCAATCCTGAAGCAGAGTCCACAATGGGCAGTTCTTGGGCAGCTGCCTCGCCCGTCTTGGCCACATCCTCAACTCTCAATCCCAGTGAACCCCAAAGCCTTACACATCCTGTTACTTCCTTTCTTACCCTGTAGACACCTGCCATAAACCCCAGTTAAGTGTCACGCTATCCGCACGCACACGTTTCTTTTTGTCTGTATGTATCAATGAATGCCGCATGATAAATCTATGTGTACTTCAAATCGTTTTAATAAATAAACACACAAAAGAATTTATAGCCCAGAAACATGCTTTCTGCCCAACTGATCCAGGTTGCTGGCAATGCGTCACACGACCCTCTTCATCTAAGCCCATCAACATATCCTTCTGTGCCTTTCTACCCTGTGCGCATATCCAGCTTCCCTTTGAATGTATCAATACGATTCAGTGGGTTAGCACTGCTGCCTCACAGCTCCAGGGACCCGGGTTCAGTTCCGGCCTTGGATGACTGTCTGTGTGGAGTCTGCACGTTCCCCAGTGTCTGTGTGGGTTTCCTCCGGGTGCTCCGGTTTCCTCCCACAGTCCAAAGATGGCCATGGTCAATTGTCCCTTAGTGTCCAAAGATGTGCAGGTCAGGTGGATTGGCCATGATCAATTGCCCATGATCAATTGTCCCTTAGTGTCCAAAGATGTGCAGATTAGGTGGATTGGCCGTGCTAAATTGTCCCTTAGTGTCCAGGGATGTGCAGGTGGGGTTACGAGGAGAGGGCAGGGTGGATATCGGTAAGAGTGCTCATTCGAAGACTCCTGCACTGTCGGGATTCTATGATTCTCATCACTCTCTGTGTGAAGAGATTTCTCCTGAATTCACACATTGGATTGATTTGTGCTTGTCTTATATTTCAATATTCTTAAATTCTGGTCTCACGTTCGAGTGGAAACATCTCCTCGACGTTTACCCTTTCATAATCTTCGCTTTTTGAGAGAATCTTTGCTTCATCTCTCCTAACAGATGCAACCCCTTTGGTTCTGGTGTCCTTCCCGCAAGTCGCTTTTGCAATAGTACCTCAATATATCTTTTTTACAATGTCTTTTCATATCTTTTTTATGGTTTAATCCTTTCCCTCTTGGAATGAACGCCAGTGTTTTATTTGCCTTTTCCCCCTCATTCATTAGATGAGAGCATCGTTGGCTAGGCTGGCAGTTATTGCCCATCCCTAATTGCCCCTTGTTCAGAGGGCATTTGACAGTCAATCACATTGCTGTGGGTCTGGAGTCACATGTAGGCCAGACCGGGTAAGGATGGCCGATTTCCTTCATTAATTTGTGAACCAGATAGGTTTTTACAACAATCGGTAATGGCTTTTTGGCTTTCTAATATCAGATTTTTAAAAAATTTAACTCAAATTTCACCATCTGCCATGGTAGGATTTGAACCCATTACCCTGGCTCTCCCTGGATTACTCGACCACTGACAATACCACTAGGCCATCAACTTTTCCTTGTTAACCTGTGCAGCTACATTTAGTGATTGGTGTCCGTACCCTGAAATCCCTGTCCCTCTGTCCCATTTAGAGATGTGACCTGCTTAGCCTTCCTACTAAATCGCATTTAGCAATATCGAAGTCCATCTGCCAAATATACAACTTTAACTTTGAAATAACCTTTTATTTAAAACACAGAAAATAGTCTGAAATAGTTCCTTCAGGAAGTTTCTTCTTGTTAATAAAAACAGCACTGCAAAATGTAAAACATATGCAAAGCCTTTTTAAAAAATCTTTATTATTGTCACAAGTAGGTTTACATTAACACTGCAATGAAGTTACTGTGAAAAGCCCCTAGTCGCCACATTCCGGCGCCTGTTCGGGTCACAGAGGGAGAATTCAGAATGTCCAATTCACCTAACAGCACGTCTTTCGGGACTTGTGGGAGGAAACCGGAACACCCGGAGGAAACCCACGCAGACACGGGGAGAACGTGCAGACTCCGCACAGACAGTGACCCAAGCCAGGAATCGAACCTGGGACTCTGGCACTGTGAATCAACAGTGCTAACCACTGTGCAACCGTGCCGCTCCTGAGGCTAAAAACTATTGAAAATAACTGCTCGACTCACCCCCTCGTCCTTCCCACTCTTGCCTTGCCCCCCCCCCCCCCCCCCCCCCCCCCCCCACCCCCACCCCCGACCCGCTGCAATCTTAACTGGTGATTAATTAATTCTACTCCACGATATTAGAAAGTTTGACTGGAAAACAACACTGACCCTAGCAGAACCACCGCATTTGGACACAGTATTTACACCAGCAGTTCTCAGGAACTTGACATGCAATTTCAACTTTTTAATGATTGTCTACTGTTGATATAAGCTAGAGAGCCAATGATGCCTAATTAGGAGATTTTTGGGAAGCTGAAGTTAGTTCCGCGCATATTTGTTTTGAACTTTCGGCATTCTCAATACTGGGAAATTAAACACTCTGACCATCAAATACTCCCAAATCACATACAGCATGGGTAATATCGAGGCATTGCCAAGCTCCCTGTACACACAGGGTCTCCAACCTTTTCGCGTTCAGGGGCCACATTTCATCTTTTTTCTCACTCACGGGGCCGGGAAACAAACTTTGAAAGAAATGACCTCATGTTCAGCATCAATTTTGCTTTTTTTTGCCTGTAATCGATGGAGCCGCCATCTTGGTGCCCACTGTTTGAGAGATGTACCGGGTAAATACTGATATTTTAAATTAAGAATTTTGAAGTCGATAGAACAAAGAAAAGTACAGCACAGGAACATGCCCTTCGGCCCTCCAAGCCCGTGCCGACCATGCTGCCCGTCTAAACTAAAATCTTCTACACTTCCGGGTCCGTATCCCTCTATTCCCATCCTATTCATGTATTTGTCAAGATGCCCCTTAAATGTCACTATCGTCCCTGCTTCCACCACCTCCTCCGGCAGCGAGTTCCAGGCACCCACTACCCTCTGTGTAAAAAAACTTGCCTCGTACATCCAGCGCCGGCTCTAGGGTTGCTGGCGCCCCGGGCAAGCTGAACTTCGGCGCCCTTGGGGGGGCCGGGGGGGGGGGGGGGGGGGGGGGGGGGGGGGGGGGGGCCGGGGAGGGGGGGAGGGGGGGCCGAGGAGGGGGGGCGGGGGGGCCGAGGAGGGGGGGCGGGGGGGCCGAGGAGGGGGGGCGGGGTGGCGGGGCCGAGGAGGGGCGGACACGAGGGGGGGGCGGGGCCGAGGAGGGGCGGACCCGCGGGGGGGGGGCGGACACGCGGGGGGGGGCGGACACGCGGGGGGGCGGGGCCGAGGAGGGGCGGACAAGCGGGGGGGGACCGAGCGGGGGGAGGCGGACCGAGCTGGGGGGGCGGACCGAGCGGGGGGGGCGGACCCGAGGGGGGCGGACCCGAGCGGGGGGGGGGGGGGGGGGGGCCGCCCTGGGGGCGGGCGGCCACCGCGCATGCGCTGGTTGGCACCGGCCCAACTGCGCATGCGCGGGACCCGAGTCTCTGGCGCCCCCGAGCACATAGCGCCCCGGGCGACAGCCCGAGTTGCCGGTGCCTTGAGCCGGCCCTGCGTACATCTCCTCTAAACCTTGTCCCTCGCACCTTAAACCTATGCCCCCAAGTATTGACCCCTCTACCCTGGGGAAAAGCCTCTGACTATCCACTCTGTCTATGCCCCTCATAATTTTGTAGACCTCTATTAGGTCGCCCCTCAACCTCCGTCGTTCCAGTGAGAACAAACCGAGTTTATTCAACCTCTCCTCATAGCTAATGCCCTCCATACCAGGCAACATCCTGGTAAATCTCTTCTGCACCCTCTCTAAAGCCTCCACATCCTTCTGGTAGTGTGGCGGCCAGAATTGATCACTATACTCCAAGTGTGGCCTAACTAAGGTTCCATACAGCAGCAACATGACTTGCCAATTTTTATACTTAATGCCCCAGCCAATGAAGGCAAGTGTGCCGTATGCCTTCTTGACTACCTTCTCCACCTGTGTTGCCCCTTTCAGTGACCTGTGGACCTGCACACCCAGATCCCTCTGCCAATCAATACTTTAAATAGTTCTACCATTCACTGTATATTTCCCACATGTATTAGACCTTCCAAAATGCATTACCTCATATTTGTCCGGATTAAACTCCATCCGCCATCTCTCCGCCCAAGTCTCCAAATGATCTAAATCCTCTGACAGTCTTCATCGCTATCCGCAATTCCACCAACCTTTGTGTCGTCCGCAAACTTACTAATCAGACCGGTTACATTTTCCTCCAAATCATTTATATATACTACGAACAGCAAAGGTCCCAGCACCGATCCCTGCGGAACACCACTAGTCACAGCCCTCCATTCAGAAAAGCACCCTTCCATTGAATGAAATGAAAATGAATGAAAATTGCTTATTGTCACGAGTAGGCTTCAATGAAGTTACTGTGAAAAGCCCCTAGTCGCCACATTTCGGTGCCTGTTCGGGAAGGCTGATACGTGAATTGAACCGTGCTGCTGGCCTGCCTTGGTCTGCTTTAAAAGCCAGCAATTTAGCCCAGTGTGCTAAACCAGCATTGCTACTCTCTGCCTTCTATGTCCTAGTCAGTTCTGTATCCACCTTGCCAGCTCACCCCTGATCCCGTGTGACTTCACCTTTTGTACCACTCTGCCATGAGGGACCTTAACAAAGGCCTTACTGATGTCCATGTAGACAACATCCACAGCCCTACCTGCATCAATCATCTTCGTCACTTCCTCGAAAAACTCAATCAAGTGAGTGAGACACGACCTCACAAAACCATGATAGAGTGAGAAACTTTAACGTTTTTTAAATTCATTTACTGGATGTGGGCGTCCCTGGTTAGACCAGCATTTGTTGCCCATCCCTAGTTGCCCTTGAGAAGGTGGTGGTGAGCTGTCTCCGTGAACCGCTGCGGTCGAGGTGTAGGTACACCCACTGTGCTGTTAGGGAGGGAGTTCCAGGACGTTGCCCCAGCGACAGTGAGGAACGGCCGATATATTTCCCAGTCAGGATGGTGAGTGACTTGGAGGGGAACCTCCAGGTGGTGGGTTTCCCAGGTATCTTTGTCAAGGTATCCTTGTCCTTCTAGATGGTAGAGGCCGTGGGTTTGGAAGGTGCTGCCTGAGGAGCCTTGGTGATTCCTGCAGTGCATCTTGTAGATGGTACACACGGCTGTCACTGTGTGTCGGTGATGGAGGGAGTGACTGTTTGTGGAAAGGGTACCAATCAAGCGGGGCTGCTTTGTCCTGGACAAAGTTTTTGAGTAACTGAAAGTTCAGAGGTCTGGCGTTCACTTCGTGAAGTGTTGAATTGATATTCTCTTGGGTAGCTGGTAGCGTGAATCCCACACACCCCCACATGCAGCAGTGAAAGCTTAATTTCCTCGACAAATGACGGCTACTGGTCGAAGGTTTCTCACAACGAAGAGAAGTTACTCGTTACCTCACTCGCCAGCTGCAAGGATTCCCACAATCAACTGGCCGCCATTGCTGCCACCACCATGAATAACACATCAGCCAGGGACATTACAGTGTCTCTCCGTTTCCTGGACATTTATCAGAAGGGATGCCGGGATATTGTTGGGAGGCTGGCTGGTCCTCCAAATTCCTGGTAGCGGGACTGTTTGGATGGAGTCCAGTGGGAGGCTGAATAAAAACCTTTGGTATGTCGGACTCCGGTGGACAGGCCGTATGTTGGATAACCTCCCTCTACACTGTCCCCATCAAACACTCCCAGGACAGGGGCAGCACGGGGTTAGATACAGAGTAAAGCTCCCTCTACTCTGTCCCCATCAAACACTCCCAGGACAGGTACGGCACGGGTTAGATACAGAGTAAAGCTCCCTCTACACTGTCCCCATCAAACACTCCCAGGACAGGTACAGCACGGGGTTAGATACAGAGTAAAGCTCCCTCTACACTGTCCCCATCAAACACTCCCAGGACAGGTACAGCACGGGGTTAGATACAGAGTAAAGTTCCCTCTACCCTGTCCCCATCAAACACTCCCAGGACAGGTACAGCACGGGGTTAGATACAGAGTAAAGCTCCCTCTACACTATCCCCATCAAACACTCCCAGGACAGGTACAGCACAGGGTTAGATACAGAGTAAAGCTCCCTCTACACCAGGGGTGGGCAAACTTTTCCGTGCAAGGGCCACATTCAGAAATTCACAATTCACAAAGGGCCGCATAGTATATTAAGTAAAATAATTACTTCACCTGGTTATGATTCTGGGCGCCTCATATAGAACATAGAACAGTACAGCACAGAACAGGCCCTTCGGCCCTCGACGTTGTGCCGAGCAATGATCACCCTACTCAAGTCAACGTATCCACCCTATACCAGTAAGTAACCCAACAGCCCCCCCCCTATTAACATTAAAAAAAAATTAAAAAAAAAAGAAATTTAAAAAAAAATTTTTTTTTTTTTTTTTTTAATGACTTGGTGGGCCGCCCGCGGGCCGTAGTTTGCCCACCCCTGCTCTACACTGTCCCCCTCAAACACTCCCAGGACAGGTACAGCACGGGGTTAGATACAGAGTAAAGCTCCCTCTACACTGTCCCCATCAAACACTCCCAGGACAGGTACAGCACGGGGTTAGATACAGAGTAAAGCTCCCTCTACACTGTCCCCATCAAACACTCCCAGGACAGGTACAGCACGGGGTTAGATACAGAGTAAAGCTCCCTCTACACTGTCCCCATCAAACACTCCCAGGACAGGTACAGCACAGGGTTAGATACAGAGTAAAGCTCCCTCTACACTGTCCCCATCAAACACTCCCAGGACAGGTACAGCACAGGGTTAGATACAGAGTAAAGCTCCCTCTACACTGTCCCCATCAAACACTCCCAGGGCAGGTACAGCACGGGGTTAGATACAGAGTAAAGCTCCCTCTACACTGTCCCCATCAAACACTGCCAGGACAGGTACAGCACGGGGTTAGATACAGAGTAAAGCTCCCTCTACACTGTCCCCATCAAACTCTCCCAGGACAGGTACAGCACGGGGTTAGATACAGAGTAAAGCTCCCTCTACACTGTCCCCATCAAACTCTCCCAGGACAGGTACAGCACGGGGTTAGATACAGAGTAAAGCTCCCTCTACACTGTCCCCATCAAACACTCCCAGGACAGGTACAGCACGGGGTTAGATACAGAGTAAAGCTCCCTCTACACTGTCCCCATCAAACTCTCCCAGGACAGGTACAGCACGGGGTTAGATACAGAGTAAAGCTCCCTCTACACTGTCCCCATCAAACACTCCCAGGACAGGTACAGCACGGGGTTAGATACAGAGTAAAGCTCCCTCTACACTGTCCCCATCAAACACTCCCAGGACAGGTACAGCACGTGGTTAGATACAGAGTAAAGCTCCCTCTACACTGTCCCCATCAAACACTCCCAGGACAGGTACAGCACGGGGTTAGATACAGAGTAAAGCTCCCGCTACACTGTCCCCATCAAACCCTCCCAGGACAGGTACAACACGGGGTTAGATACAGAGTAAAGCTCCCTCTACACTGTCCCCATCAAACACTCCCAGGACAGGTGGGGCACGGGGTTAGATACAGAGTAAAGCTCCCTCTAGACTGTCCCCATCAAACACTCCCAGGACAGGTACAGCACGGGGTTAGATACAGAGTAAAGCTCCCTCTACACTGTCCCCATCAAACACTCCCAAGACGGGTTCAGCACGGGGTTAGATACAGAGTAAAGCTCCCTCTACACTGTCCCCATCAAACACTCCCAGGACAGGTACAGCACGGGGTTAGATACAGAGTAAAGCTTCCTCTACACTGTCCCCATCGAGTGGGCTAAATGGGCCACGTCCGTTCCTGTGTAACAGTCTCGAGGGACTCCATGGGCCTCCTCCTGTTCCTGTGTAACAGACCCGAGTGGACTAAATGGGCCCCCTCCTGTTCCTGTGCAACAGGCTCGAGGAGGGGCTGAATGGCCTCCCCCTGTTCCTGTGTAACAGGCTCGAGGAGGGGCTGAATGGCCTCGCCCTGTTCCTGTGTAACAGTCTCGAGTGGACTGAATGGCCTCTCCTGTTCCTGTGCAACAGTCTTGAGGGACTGAATGGACCTCCTCCTGTTCCTGTGTAACAGTCTCGAGGGACTGAATGGGCCCCCCCTGTTCCTGTGTAACAGACTCGAGGAACTGAATGGCCTCCCCCTGTTCCTGTGTAACAGACTCGAGGGGCTGAATGGGCCCCCTCCTGTTCCTGTGTAACAGACTCGAGGGGCTGAATGGGCCTCCTGTTCCTGTACAACAGTCTCGAGGGACTGAATGGCCTCCTCCTGTTCCTGTGTAACAGGCTCGAGGGGCTGAATGGGATCCTCCTGTTCCTGTGTAACAGGCTCGAGGAGGGGCTGAATGGGCCTCCCCCGTTCCTGTGCAACAGACTCGAGGAGGGGCTGAATGGCCACCCCCTGTTCCTGTGTAACAGACTCGAGGAGGGACTGAATGGCCTCCCCCTGTTCCTGTGTAACAGGCTCGAGGGGCTGAATGGGCCACCCCCTGTTCCTGTATAACAGTCTCGAGGGGCTGAATGGGCCTCCTCCTGTTCCTGTGTAACAGTCTCGAGGGACTGAATGGGCCTCCTCCTGTTCCTGTACAACAGTCTCGAGGGCCTGAATGGGCCTCCTCCTGTTCCTGTGTAACAGTCTCGAGGGACTGAATGGGCCTCCTCCTGTTCCTGTACAACAGTCTCGAGGGACTGAATGGGCCTCCTCCTGTTCCTGTACAACAGGCTCGAGGGGCTGAATGGGCCTCCCCCTGTTCCTGTACAACAGGCTCGAGGGGCTGAATGGGCCTCCCCCTGTTCCTGTACAACAGGCTCGAGGGACTGAATGGCCCTCCTGTTCCTGTGTAACAGACTCGAGGGGCTGAATGGGCCTCCTCCTGTTCCTGTACAACAGGCTCGAGGGACTGAATGGCCTCCTCCTGTTCCTGTACAACAGGCTCGAGGGACTGAATGGCCTCCTCCTGTTCCTGTGTAACAGTCTCGAGGGACTGAATGGACCTCCCCCTGTTCCTGTACAACAGTCTCGAGGGGCTGAATGGGCCTCCTCCTGTTCCTGTACAACAGGCTCGAGGGACTGAATGGCCTCCCCCTGTTCCTGTTTAACAGACTCGTGGAGGGACTGAATGGGCCTCCTCCTGTTCCTGTGTAACAGACTCGAGGAGGGACTGAATGGGCCTCCTCCTGTTCCTGTGTAACAGGCTCGAGGAGGGACTGAATGGGCCTCCTCCTGTTCCTGTGTAACAGACTCGAGGAGGGGGCTGAATGGGATCCTCCTGTTCCTGTGTAACAGGCTCGAGGAGGAGGAGGGGGCTGAATGGGTCTCCTCCTGTTCCTGTGTAACAGACTCGAGGAGGGGCTGAATGGCCTCCTCCTGTTCCTGTGTAACAGGCTCGAGGAGGGACTGAATGGGCCTCCTCCTGTTCCTGTGTAACAGACTCGAGGAGGAGGCTGAATGGGATCCTCCTGTTCCTGTGTAACAGGCTCGAGGAGGAGGCTGAATGGGATCCTCCTGTTCCTGTGTAACAGGCTCGAGGGGCTGAATAGCTCTCTTCCTGTTCCTGTGTAACAGGCTCGAGGGACTGAATGGCCTCCCCCTGTTCCTGTGTAACAGGCTCGAGGAGGGACTGAATGGACCCCTCCTGTTCCTGTGAAACAGGCTCGAGGGGGAGGAGGAGGCTGAATGGGATCCTCCTGTTCCTGTGAAACAGGCTCGAGGGGGAGGAGGAGGCTGAATGGGATCCTCCTGTTCCTGTGTAACAGGCTAGAGGAGGGGGCTGAATGGGCCTCCTGTTCCTGTGTAACAGGCTCGAGGAGGGGCTGAATGGACCTCCCCCTGTTCCTGTGAAACAGGCTCGATGAGCTGAATGGGATCCTCCTGTTCCTGTGTAACAGGCTCGAGGAGGGGCTGAATGGGCCTCCTCCTGTTCCTGTGTAACAGGCTCGAGGGGCTGAATGGGCCCCCTCCTGTTCCTGTGTAACAGGCTCGAGGGGCTGAATGGGCCTCCTGTTCCTGTGTAACAGGCTCGAGGGGCTGAATGGGCCTCCTCCTGTTCCTGTGCAACAGGCTCGAGGGGCTGAATGGGCCTCCTCCTGTTCCTGTGTAACAGGCTCGAGGGGCTGAATGGCCTCCCCCTGTTCCTGTGTAACAGGCTCGAGGAGGGACTGAATGGCCTCCTCCTGTTCCTGTGTAACAGGCTCGAGGGGCTGAATGGCCTCCTCCTGTTCCTGTACAACAGTCTCGAGTGGACTGAATGGCCTCTCCTGTTCCTGTGCAACAGTCTTGAGGGACTGAATGGACCTCCTCCTGTTCCTGTGTAACAGGCTGGAGAGGGGCTGAATGGGCCTCCTCCTGTTCCTGTGTAACAGGCCCGAGGGGCTGAATGGCCTCCTCCTGTTCCTGTGTAACAGACTCGAGGGGCTGAATGGGCTTCCTCCTGTTCCTGTGTAACAGTCTCGAGTGGACTGAATGTGTCTTCTCCTGTTCCTGTGTAACAGACTCAAGGGACTGAATGGGCCTCCTCCTGTTCCTGTGTAACAGGCTCGAGGGGCTGAATGGGAACCTCCTGTTCCTGTGTAACAGACTCGAGGGACTGAATGGGCCTCCTCCTGTTCCTGTGTAACAGGCTCGAGGGGCTGAATGGGCCTCCTCCTGTTCCTGTGTAACAGGCTCGAGTGGACTGAATGGCCTCCTGCTGAGCACTCTGCTCAGCTGCGATTGACACAAGCAAATGCAGAGATTAACCAACTGTTTGAAGACCCAGTTAGCAGAGAGCAGCATTAAATTTAGACTGTCTGTTGGGAACTGAACATCAACGTTAAGAGTAGCGGTGACTAACAATGCTGATGTTAACAGGAGAGGGTGAGCGCTGTTAACCCTGTACAGAAACCGCACTGGCAATTGAAGACAGCACCAAATCAGATCTGCCAATGGCAGCCACACTCAGAAATTATGGACTCCATTTTCCAAAACCCAAGCTGCTTTTTGGGTGAAAGGTTAACTGAGTGATGCCGTACTATTGACAATCTCCTCCCACTGGACCTCTTCTTTCTTGGCAGCAGAACCTTTCTGGACATGAAAGCAAACATCTGAGTGGCTTCCAACCCGCTCCCATTCCTGGTGTTGGGACGCCCATGACTGGACCACTGAGAATGGCCCACACACAGTTAACTACTGGTTTTGAGTCTGTCCTCCAACAACAGCACAAACTTGTGCCGGACGACATGCTGTCCCTGCACCTCTGGATTGAGGGTTTGAATCCAGCGCAGATCAATTGAGGGTGTGTCTGCGACTGGCTGACGTGCATGCTCCTCATGCCGAGTGTGTGAAATAGTCGGGGATTCCAATTCTTTCAATTGACCTGTCCAACCTTGCAATCCATATTTAAGTCCGTGTCCTAGTAGCCTCTCAAGCAACATAGAACATAGAACAGTACAGGCCCTTCGGCCCACAATGTTGTGCCGACCATTTATCTTAATCTAAGATCAACCTAACCTACACCCCTTCAATTTACTGCTGTCCATGTGTCAGTCCAAGAGTCGCTTAAATGTCCCGAATGACTCTGACTCCACCACCTCTGCTGGCAGCGCATCCCACACACCCACCACTCTCTGTGTAAAGAACCTACCTCTGACATCTCCCCTATACCTTCCTCCATTCACCTCATTCTGTCCCCTCGTGACAGCCATTTCCACCCTGGGGAAAAGTCTCTGGCTATCCACTCTATCCATGCCTCTCATCACCTTGTACACCTCTATCAAGTCACCTCTCTTCCTTCTTCGCTCCAGTGAGAAAAGCCCTAGCTCCCTCAACCTTTCTTCAAAAGACATGCCCTCCAGCCCAGGCAGCATTCTGGTAAATCTCCTCTGTACCCTCTCCAAGCATCCACATCCTTCCTATAATGAGGCGACCAGAACTGGACACAATATTCCAAGTGTGGTCTAACCAGGGTTTTATAAAGCTGCAGCAAAACCTCGCAGCTCTTAAACTCAATCCCCCTATTAATGAAAGCCAACACACCATATGCCTTCCTAACAACCCTATCAACCTGGATGGCAACTTTGAGGGATCTATGTACATGGACCCCAAGATCCCTCTGTTCCTCCACACTTCCAAGAATCCTGCCTTTATCCCTGTAATCAGCATTCAAATTTGACCTTCAAAATGAATGACTTCACATTTATCAAGGTTGAACTCCATCTGCCACTTCTCAGCCCAGCTCTGCATCCTGTCAATGTCCTGTTGTAACCTGCAACAACCCTCCACACTATCGACAACTCCACCAACCTTCGTGTCATCTGCAAAAATACTAACCCACCCTTCCACTTCCTCATCCAAGTCATTTATAAAAACCACAAAGAGCAGAGGTCCCAGAACAGATCCCTGCGGGACACCACTGGTCACCGACCACCAGGCGGAATACGTTCCATCCACTACCACTCGCTGTCTTCTTTCAGCCAATTCTGTATCCAGACAGCCAGATTTGCCTGTATCCCAATCTCCCTAACTTTCTGAATGAGCCTACCATGGGGAACCTTATCAAATGCCTTACTGAAATCCATATACACCACATCCACTGCCCGACCTTCATCAACGTGTCTCGTCACATCCTCAAAGAATTCAATGAGGCTTGTGAGGCATGACCTGCCTCAACAGGTGAAAAGTTGTCCTGCTGTTTTAATTTACTGGTCCAATAACTTGCCGTTCATTTCTTTATTCTGTTGTGTCAAGGAACATTAACGCGACACCACCATCTCCCCATTGGGGTCTAAGTCCCACACTATGGAAGTAAAGAACACTTCCAAACTGCCCCTTTTTGATTCTCCTTCAAATCCATTCTTTGTCTAAGCTTTAGGTCACCTGTCTTAAATGCTCCTTCTTTGTTTTGGTGTCTATTTGTGTCTGATTACACTCTGTAAGTGCCTTTGGGACGTTTTTTCAGATCAAAAGGTCCTTCAAAGCCCATTTTGTTTCAATGTGCTGTGCTGTTTTGCTGTGTGTGTATAGCCAGTGTGTGGAATTCTCGAGCCCCCCCCCTGCGGACGGGATCCACCCAATCAGTACTTCGCTATCGGCTTTGCGAGACTGGAAGATCCCGTCAGCGGACGATCGCAAGCTGCCCGTCTCCACCGCCGCCACTGGTGGTGAGGGGCTGGAGAATTACGCCCGTTATCTTGTAAATAACTCTGCGTCTCAAATTGTCGAATTTAACAGTCCTTTTGAGTCTGCTGGATCTTTAAAAGAACTACCCAATTTAGTCCCAAACTCCAGCCTTCTCACAAACCTTGCAAAGGAGTTCTCTTAAAATACGTGCCCAAATGCCTTTTGACTGTTCCTTTGCAATCGGATTGCACCACCCTGTCAGATCACAAGACGCTCCGTAATTATGAGACACGATGAGGTATTCCTGGAGCTGTCAGTCAGAGTTAACTGAGGGGAGGGAATCTTGATAGAAAACCCTCAGGCTGAATGGCTCACACTGAATGTATCCAGTGAATATTACACAATTGTACTGAAGCACCTCAGAGTGAAACCTGATCCATGGAGACAACTTAAATACCTTTGCACCATTTGTAATGACAAATTTCCAAAGATGTACAGGTTAGGTGGATTGGCCATGATAAATTGTCCCTTAGTGTCCAAAGATGTGCAGGTTAGGTGGATTGGCCATGTTAAATTGTCCCTTAGTGTCCAAAGATGTGCAGGTTAGGTGGATTGGCCATGATAAATTGTCCCTTATATGTTATTCTCTAAATCTGAATGAAGGCTGTAGACTTACAGTTAACACAAAGACTTTATTCAAAGGGGTTGTTCTGCTTCCAGAGCTCAACTAGATATAAAACAGTCAGGGGGTCTGACCAGTGAAGCTAAGGTAAGCTGCCTATGCTGAGCTGTCTCTGCTGCTGCTGCTCACTAGCTCTGTGCTTCTCAAAGAGGTGGATCCTCCCTTGGGCTGGACCCTTTATACCAGTCTCTGATGCTGCTCTCTAGTGGTGCTGTGGCTGTTACATCTGTCTGTCGTCCCTGGTGTATGTGCAGATGTATGTACAGATCACTACACCTTAGTGTCCAAAGATGTGCAGGTTAGGTGGATTGGCCATGCTAAATTGCCCCTTAGTGTCCAAAGACGTACAGGTTAGGTGGACTGGCCATGCTAAATTGTCTCTTAGTGTCCAAAGATGTGCAGGTTAGGTGGATTGGCCATGTTAAATTGTCCCTTAGTGTCCAAAGATGTACAGGTTAGGTGGATTGGCCATGTTAAATTGTCCCTTAGTGCCCAAAGATGTACAGGTTAGGTGGATTGGCCGTGTTAAATTGTCCCTTAGTGTCCAAAGATGTACAGGTTAGGTGGATTGGCCGTGATAAATTGTCCCTTAGTGTCCAAAGATGTACAGGTTAGGTGGATTGGCCATGTTAAATTGCCCCTTAGTGTCCAAAGATGTGCAGGTTAGGTGGATTGGTCATGCTAAATTGTCCCTTAGTGTCCAAAGATGTGCAGGTTAGGTGGATTGGCCATGCTAAATTGTCCCTTAGTGTCCAAAGATGTGCAGGTTAGGTGGATTGGCCATGATAAATTTGCGTTCATGATTTAGGGCCAGTTCTTCCAGTAAATAATTGGAGATGGGCGTTCCTGCTCTAGCTATTACTCCATCCTCACAACAGCAAAGTAAACACAACATTCAGAGCAAAGCAAAGCCCGGCAGACGCTGCGAATCAAAAACACAAACAGAACATGCTGGAAATATTAAGCAGGTCAGACAGCATCCGTGGAGAAAGACAGAGCCGTAATTATTCATTTGGGTTTCTCTTTCCCCAGCAATGCTGCCAGACCTGCTGAGTGTTTCCAGTATTTCCTGGTTTTATTAAAGATCGCGCTCAATTGTTTGCCAGGCAGCAAACTGCAAGTCGTTTGTTTTGTGCAGTTAAAAAAAATGGGAAATTGCTGAGCTAACAACATGTCTCCAGCTGAGTAACAATGGCCACGGGGATAGGGAATCTGGTCCAGCGACCTCTGAACAAAGGAAAACCTTTGCAGGTCTTATGCATCATGGGGCTAATGGCCAAAGCATTAGCCGTCCCAACTGCAAAGGTTTCGATAAAGAAAGCGTAGGTTAGTTATCCCGGCACCAGTGTCTCCAAACACAAAAGGAATTCCGACTTCAATTAAACCTCAAGGTTCCAGCCATCCTGTGTCCAACATGGAGGAGGTAGGTCACGTGACCTATCCCAAGCTGCACTGTGATATCGTCTGGTGGAGCTGAATGCCAGCAGTTACTGTCTGATCTCTCAACCTGAACAGAGCTCCAGGCAACAGCCTGTGCTGTCGACCAGAACATGGGTGGCACGGTAGCACAGTGGTTAGCACTGCTGCTTCACAGCACCAGGGTCCCAGGTTCGATTCCTGGCTTGGGTCACTGTCTGTGCAGAGTCTGCACGTTCTCCCCATGTCTGCGTGGGTTTCCTCCGGGTGCTCCGGTTTCCTCCCACAAGTCCTGAAAGACGTGTTGTTAGGTGAATTGGACGTTCTGAATTCTCCCTCTGTGACCCGAACAGGCGGCGGAATGTGGCGACTAGGGGCTTTTCACAGTAACTTCATTAGAACATAGAACAGTACAGCACAGAACAGGCCCTTCGGCCCTCGATGTTGTGCCGAGCAATGATCACCCTACTCAAACCCACATATCAACCCTATACCCGTAACCCAACAACCCCCCCCCCCCCCCTAACCTTACAGGACACTGCGGACAATTTATCATGGCCAATCCTTCATTGAAGTGTTAATAATATAAGTCTAATTGTGACAATAATAGAGATTATTAAAATAAACAACGGTGACAGCAGAAAGAGCTCTGACCCTCATCAAACCTGCCAACTGCTGGGACCTCGGAACCCGTGCCTGCAAACTAACTCACTCTATCTGCCTTCTCCTATCGTGGATGTCTCGCTCTGGAAAGCTACAATCAGCTCACCTCCCCTCAGAAAGAACATTCCAGTGGGCGTCCGATTCTGGGCTCTGAATGCATGTTGAATCCTGACTTGCATTTTATTGTGGTCGTACCCTGAATGCTCTTCCTTCCCCCCCCCCCCCCTCATTTACTGTGAGCGCAAAAGGGTTGGATGCTGCAAAATCCCATCGCGCGTGCGTGTGCGGGAAAATAAACCCACCCATTTTATTTAATCTGACCTTGAGTAAGGGTTGGGGAAAATGTACACCATTTATAAAGGGGGGAATCGACATTTAAAAAAAAACACTTTTGGTTAATGGATGGGTTGAGTGGCGAACCAGAGCAGCTTAAATTGACCCCCCCCCCCGCTCCTCTCTGTGATCCCTCCGTCGGTTTATTGCTGCGTGGCAACATCACGTAAACTTAGCTTGAGACATCCGAAAGGATGTTGCTGCTGTGTCGACTGACAGCAAAACTATTTGAATTTAAATCTTCTGACTTTGGAGCAGACAGGAGCTTTTCACAGTAACTTTGTTGCAGTGTTAATGTAAGCCGACTTGTGACAATAAAGATTATTATTATTATTATTGTCGCCGTCATTCTCCCAATCAGTGCACCCATCAGCTTCGCTCCCAGGCCACTTCACACCCTTTTCCTCAAGTTGGAATTGTGCGTGTGCGCGAGTTCTGAATGAAACCCATAGCCAGGATTGCATCTGCATACATCCTCACATCTGTCCACAGTCAGCTGCTTGCAAGGGTTAGTAAATGTTTCCCTGGTCACTATGGAGACGAGCGGAAAACAATGACAGACCCAGTTAGATGCACAGCGGGTGGGAACAGATTTCTCACTTCCTTTCTGTGCAACACGAAGAGCCTTGTCGCAACAACAACTATTGCAAAAGAATTCAACAGACTGGGCAGCAGAGCGCGCTCCTGTGTCCGGGCTCCCAGCACAGATTAGACAGTCTCATTAACACACAAAACACTGGAAACCTCAAGCAGCTCCACATGTTTCATCTGGTGATCAAGGCAAATGCATGTCAGATCAAGTTGGTCCTTACTTGAGCTGTAATTCATTTGGACAGCGTTGCTGCCCTGTCACCTGGGATTCACGTCACTAAAGACAGTTTCAGGCACTAGTCCTCAAGAGCTCACCTCTCGGTAAAAGTAAACTTGGGAGTTTCACTGCTTTATAGGAGGAGAATTAAACCGTGGCCTAGAAAACGGGAAGGTTTCTGTGGAACGTTCTCTTTTAAAAAAAATGTCCCTCCTTGGGAGATCTCTGCGCTCACTTATTTAAAGAGTATGAGAGAGTTCAGCCAATAGGGCAACCTTCTTCTCGGTGTTTCCTTCCGGTTCCTTCTCTCTCAATCTCAGGAAGGAAACAAAGAAAGAAAGGACAGACTCGCATTTCTGTAGCGCCTGTCACAACCTCCCAAAGTGCTTCACAGCTAATTAAGTATTTTCTTGTAGTATAGCCAGTGTTGCAAACTACGCACCATGCGGTCTTACCGGCAGGAGGTGTACAACCAGATCTAATCTGTTTCAGTGATGTTGGTTGGCAGAGCAATATAGGTCAGTACACTGAAGAGAGTGCCCCTGTTCTTTGAAAAGGTTTGTGCCATCTTTTCCACGCACCCGAGTGCAGATGGCTAAACACTTCACCTGAAAGACGGCACATCCAACAGTGCAGCATGCCCTCAGTACGGCACTGAACTGTCAGTTGCTTCCCTTTGACAAGCAAGTCAAGCTTCCCCCTCCAGAACCCACATTGTTTTCATGTTTTTCCCTCCATCTCCCCTTGTGCCCGCTCTAAGCTCTTGTCCATGACATCCACCACCTGCTCCCCGTCAACCCTATTCCTACTCAACCCCTGACCAAACCTCTCTTCCAGATCTCCGTGTTAGATGACATTGTTAACAGCTCCCTTTCCTCAGGTTCTGCATACTGCAGCTTTAAATGTGCCATCACCACGCCAACATCCTTGCTGCTCCCACCCCTCCCAAAGGAAACATCCTTGACCCTTCTGGTCCTTCCAAACTACCACCCCCCCCATCCCATCTCCAAACTCTTGACCACTCCACAGCAAGTGAGCATGTGCCCCCCCCCCCCCCAACATCTCCAAACTCTTGACCACCCCACAGCAAGTGAGCATGTGCCCCCCCCCCCCCCCCCACCCACCCCCCCAAGACATCCCCAGCTTCGTCCCAACTCCACGTTTGAATCCCTCCACTCAGGGTTACACCCCTCCCACAGCCTGTAGCCAATTCATGAAAACTTTCCTTCCCCTCCCCTCTTTGGCAGCCCTGAGCACAGTTGAGCCCCTCCATGTCAGTGAATGGACACACCCAGCCACTGTCATAAACCTTTCACCCAATATAAACAAATGGCTCATAAAGCTGGACAGGATTACAAAACTATTTTAAAATATTTACAAAGAGTTAGTTTAGTTCTTGTTTGCAATCTTCGTTCCGCCACTTGAGATGTATGGCTATCTTGCTAAACAGTTGCTGACATGCTTCTCTATCTAATGCAAAATAAATTCACTGGCTATTTTAAAACTTAAAAACAAGATCTGGTCTGATGCTCGACCGATTTCAAAGGCTGGACCCTGGAGCTAAAAATAATCAAGGCCCGCAGTTCAAACTCTGGCACAATGAGGGGCTGGTTTAGCATTGGGCTAAATCGCTGGCTTTTAAAGCAGACCAAGGCAGGCCAGCAGCACGGTTCAATTCCCGTACCAGCCTCCCCGAACAGGCGCCAGAATGTGGCGACTAAGGGCTTTTCACAGTAACTTAATTTGAAGCCTACTTGTGACAAAAAGCGATTTTCCATTTAATTTCATTTCATACTGACAAGACAAAGCACTCTCTTGAAATTGAGTTGGGCAGTTGACCACAAGGATAGTCTAAGGTGGGGAATAAAATAATCCACAGTAATGGCAGAGAAGATGCTAAAAACGAGGGGCGGCACGGTGGCACAGTGGGTTAGCCCTGCTGCCTCACGGTGCCGAGGTCCCAGGTTCGATCCCGGTCCCGGGTCACTGTCCGTGTGGAGTTTGCACATTCTCCCCGTGTCTGCGTGGGTCTGACCCCCACAACACAAAAGACGTGCAGGATAGGTGAATTGGCCACGCTAAATTGCCCATTAATTGGGAAAACAAGAATTGAGTACTCTAAATTCATAAGTTAAAATAAGTCCTATTCACTAAATTCAATGCAAGCAGCCTGACTAACTAACGTTAGCACTTTGCTTCATGGATGGCTTTGAGGTAGCACTCTTTGCAAACATATATCAGATGCAAAAATGTGGAACTCCCAGAGAATGGAACACGAGGGGAACTTTGCACTGCTTCCAATGTTCATTGCATTTTGCTGCTGGCAGGAGCTATGGCAGAGAGCAATGCTGACAGAATCAAATCCTGTGAGTGGAAGCGCAGCGAGATCGGTTACTATTCACATAAACGCTGTAGGGAAATGGTAGTCTCCAGAAAGCGACACTTGTTAAAAAACGGTATGGCTTACATACATTTGCTGTTCACAAAACCAAATCTCTTATCACATTTGAAGACATGATAAATCCCCGTAGCCACATTTCTACACTCGATGCAAACTGGTCCTGTTGTAATTACAACAGGTGAACAGCTGGTGGCACTGTGGTGCTCTCAGGGCTCCACCAAAAAAAAGCTGGTTTGCCAACGGATTATTTTACATTGTGGTAAACTGATGCGGAACTTTGAAATGTATTATTTTGGACTGTCAATTTTGGGGATTTCTTTTTTATCCAGGCTTTTAGAAAATACACTTTCTATACGTCGTGTAGTCTTGCCATGGTCATGAGGCAGCCTACCTGCCCCCCCCCCCCCCCCCCCCCCATCTTGGGCTCCACACTGCTGCTCTTGCTCAGTTTATTCAAATCCAAGTATTTCAACCCTTCGTGCAAAGAAATTGTGCTCCCCCAGATGGTGGTACTTGCAGCCACATGTACCTCAACGACAAGGATGTTCAACCCTCGCATGATAATAAGAATAATACAGCAAATGAACAGGCCTTTTCGGCCCTCCAAGCCTATAACGGTCATGCAATGATGAACAGGTCTCCTCCATTAGGCCAGAGCCAGCAGCCCCTCCCCCTATCAGGTTCCCCCATAATAATAATAATCACTTATTGTCACGAGTAGGCTTCAAATGAAGTTACTGTGAAAAGCCCCGAGTCGCCACATTCCGGCGTCTGTTCGGGGAGGCTGGTACGGGAATTGAACCTTGGTGCTGGCCTTGTTCTGCATGACAAGCCAGCTATTTAGCCCACTGTGCTAAATCATATACACGATTTTTAAAAGTTCTCTCCCTGGACCCATCTACACTGCTCAATGGCCCACTCTCGATTTGTCTTCCCTCACCATCACGTCCCACCTTCTGCATACTCAAACACAACACACCTCGATCCGTTGCATTATGCATCAAAACTCTCCTCTTTAACACAGCTCTCATTTACCTCCTTGAACCTTTTCCCTTTCACTATTTGGCCTCACTGCAGCACGTGGGGTGACCCACTGGTATAGAACAAAAGCGACAAAAAGTGCTCCAGGCAATGCCAGGTGACAGTTTAACAGGAGGATGAGGGTGTTTGGGAAGAACAGAAACTGTCTGTACCAGCACGAAACAGGCGGCAGTGTTAATATAGCATTGCAGCAGGGCAAAGGCCAGGTCCTGCCCTGGTCTTCACACAGTCACAGAGAATCATATTGAAGAGCACTGGGCCTCGCTCCCAGAAATGCTAAGACTCAGTTTCATACCTGCATGATAGGCCACTGATCCTCGACTCCAGCCAGGGTGCCGGTTTTTTGGGTAATCCTAAAAAAGGAAATGAGAAGGAATCAAATACTTTGCCGAGGGCTTATCGGTGGGGGGTCGTACAACATTCCGAACATCAACATACAGACCCCAGGGCTTGCTTGTTCTACAACGAGACGGACTAGCTTTGTTAGCGATTGTCCTTTTGTGCTGCCTGTGCAACAGTTTAGCCAGTTTCAGGATCAAAGGAAAACCTGTGCAAATGTTGGAATGTCCTCATTTCTTCAGATAATTATTTTGTGTCAAGGTTACCAATGTCAGTGGTGAAGAAAGGGTAGCTTCCCATTTCAGACACCCAGCACCAGGTACAGCACGGGGTTAGATACAGAGTAAAGCTCCCTCCATACTGTCCCCATCAAACACTCCCAGGACAGGGACAGCACGGGGTTAGATACAGAGTAAAGCTCCCTCTACACTGCCCCCATCAAACACTCCCAGGACAGGTACAGCACGGGGTTAGATACAGAGTAAAGCTCCCTCTACACTGTCCCCATCAAACACTCCCAGGACAGGTACAGCACGGGGTTAGATACAGAGTAAAGGTCCATCTACACTGTCCCCATCAAACACTCCCAGGACAGGTACAGCACGGGGTTAGATACAGAGTAAAGCTCCCTCTACACTGTCCCCATCAAACCCTCCCAGGACAGGTACAGCACGGGGTTAGATACAGAGTAAAGCTCCCTCTACACTGTCCCCATCAAACACTCCCAGGACAGGTACAGCACAGGGTTAGATACAGAGTAAAGCTCCCTCTACACTGTCCCCATCAAACACTCCCAGGACAGGTACAGCACGGGGTTAGATACAGAGTAAAGCTCCCTCTACACTGTCCCCATCAAACACTCCCAGGACAGGTACAGCACGGGGTTAGATACAGAGTAAAGCTCCCTCTACACTGTCCCCATCAAACACTCCCAGGACAGGTACAGCACGGGGTTAGATACAGAGTAAAGCTCCCTCTACACTGTCCCCATCAAACACTCCCAGGACAGGTACAGCACGGGGTTAGATACAGAGTAAAGCTCCCTCTACACTGTCCCCATCAAACACTCCCAGGACAGGTACAGCACGGGGTTAGATACAGAGTAAAGCTCCCTCTACACTGTCCCCATCAAACACTCCCAGGACAGGTACAGCACGGGGTTAGATACAGAGTAAAGCTCCCTCTACACTGTCCCCATCAAACACTCCCAGGACAGGTACAGCACGGGGTTAGATACAGAGTAAAGCTCCCTCTACACTGTCCCCATCAAACACTCCCAGGACAGGTACAGCACGGGGTTAGATACAGAGTAAAGCTCCCTCTACGCTGTCCCCATCAAACACTCCCAGGACAGGTACAGCACGGGGTTAGATACAGAGTAAAGCTCCCTCTACACTGCCCCCATCAAACACTCCCAGGACAGGTACAGCACGGGGTTAGATACAGAGTAAAGCTCCCTCTACACTGTCCCCATCAAACTCTCCCAGGACAGGTACAGCACGGGGTTAGATACAGAGTAAAGCTCCCTCTACACTGTCCCCATCAAACACTCCCAGGACAGGTACAGCACAGGGTTAGATACAGAGTAAAGCTCCCTCTACACTGTCCCCATCAAACACTCCCAGGACAGGTACAGCACGGGGTTAGATACAGAGTAAAGCTCCCTCTACACTGTCCCCATCAAACACTCCCAGGACAGGTACAGCACGGGGTTAGATACAGAGTAAAGCTCCCTCTACACTGTCCCCATCAAACACTCCCAGGACAGGTACAGCACGGGGTTAGATACAGAGTAAAGCTCCCTCTACACTGTCCCCATCAAACACTCCCAGGACAGGTACAGCACGGGGTTAGATACAGAGTAAAGCTCCCTCTACACTGTCCCCATCAAACACTCCCAGGACAGATACAGCACGGGGTTAGATACAGAGTAAAGCTCCCTCTACACCGTCCCCATCAAACACTCCCAGGACAGGGACAGCACGGGGTTAGATACAGAGTAAAGCTCCCTCTACACTGCCCCCATCAACACTCCCAGGACAGGTACAGCACGGGGTTAGATACAGAGTAAAGCTCCCTCTACACTGTCCCCATCAAACACTCCCAGGACAGGTACAGCACGGGGTTAGATACAGAGTAAAGGTCCATCTACACTGTCCCCATCAAACACTCCCAGGACAGGTACAGCACGGGGTTAGATACAGAGTAAAGCTCCCTCTACACTGTCCCCATCAAACCCTCCCAGGACAGGTACAGCACGGGGTTAGATACAGAGTAAAGCTCCCTCTACACTGTCCCCATCAAACACTCCCAGGACAGGTACAGCACAGGGTTAGATACAGAGTAAAGCTCCCTCTACACTGTCCCCATCAAACACTCCCAGGACAGGTACAGCACGGGGTTAGATACAGAGTAAAGCTCCCTCTACACTGTCCCCATCAAACACTCCCAGGACAGGTACAGCACGGGGTTAGATACAGAGTAAAGCTCCCTCTACACTGTCCCCATCAAACACTCCCAGGACAGGTACAGCACGTGGTTAGATACAGAGTAAAGCTCCCTCTACACTGTCCCCATCAAACACTCCCAGGACAGGTACAGCACGGGGTTAGATACAGAGTAAAGCTCCCTCTACACTGTCCCCATCAACACTCCCAGGACAGGTACAGCACGGGGTTAGATACAGAGTAAAGCTCCCTCTACACTGTCCCCATCAAACACTCCCAGGACAGGTACAGCACGGGGTTAGATACAGAGTAAAGCTCCCTCTACACTGTCCCCATCAAACACTCCCAGGACAGGTACAGCACGGGGTTAGATACAGAGTAAAGCTCCCTCTACACTGTCCCCATCAAACACTCCCAGGACAGGTACAGCACGGGGTTAGATACAGAGTAAAGCTCCCTC
Source organism: Scyliorhinus canicula (assembly GCF_902713615.1). NCBI lineage: Eukaryota > Metazoa > Chordata > Chondrichthyes > Carcharhiniformes > Scyliorhinidae > Scyliorhinus > Scyliorhinus canicula. Next base: position 7,369,487 of record NC_052173.1, on the reverse strand, counting down.
TACGCTGTCCCCATCAAACACTCCCAGGACAGGTACAGCACGGGGTTAGATACAGAGTAAAGCTCCCTCTACACTGCCCCATCAAACACTCCCAGGACAGGTACAGCACGGGGTTAGATACAGAGTAAAGCTCCCTCTACACTGTCCCCATCAAACTCTCCCAGGACAGGTACAGCACGGGGTTAGATACAGAGTAAAGCTCCCTCTACACTGTCCCCATCAAACACTCCCAGGACAGGTACAGCACAGGGTTAGATACAGAGTAAAGCTCCCTCTACACTGTCCCCATCAAACACTCCCAGGACAGGTACAGCACGGGGTTAGATACAGAGTAAAGCTCCCTCTACACTGTCCCCATCAAACACTCCCAGGACAGGTACAGCACGGGGTTAGATACAGAGTAAAGCTCCCTCTACACTGTCCCCATCAAACACTCCCAGGACAGGTACAGCACGGGTTAGATACAGAGTAAAGCTCCCTCTACACTGTCCCCATCAAACACTCCCAGGACAGGTACAGCACGGGGTTAGATACAGAGTAAAGCTCCCTCTACACTGTCCCCATCAAACACTCCCAGGACAGATACAGCACGGGGTTAGATACAGAGTAAAGCTCCCTCTACACCGTCCCCATCAAACACTCCCAGGACAGGAACAGCACGGGGTTAGATACAGAGTAAAGCTCCCTCTACACCGTCCCCATCAAACACTCCCAGGACAGGTACAGCACGGGGTTAGATACAGAGTAAAGCTCCCTCTACACTGTCCCCATCAAACACTCCCAGGACAGGTACAGCACGGGGTTAGATACAGAGTAAAGCTCCCTCTACACTGTCCCTATCAAACACTCCCAGAACAGATACAGCACGGGGTTAGATACAGAGTAAAGCTCCCTCTACACAGTCCCCATCAAACATTCCCAGGACTGGTACAGCACGGGGTTAGATAGAGAGTAAAGCCCCCTCTACACTGCCCCCATCAAACACTCCCAGGACAGGTACAGCACGGGGTTAGATACAGAGTAAAGCTCCCTCTACACTGTCCCCATCAAACATTCCCAGGACAGGTACAGCACGGGGTTAGATACAGAGTAAAGCTCCCTCTACACTGTCCCCATCAAACACTCCCAGCACCAGGTACAGCACGGGGTTAGATACAGAGTAAAGCTCCCTCTACACTGTCCCCATCACACACTCCCAGGACAGGTACAGCACGGGGTTAGATACAGAGTAAAGCTCCCTCTGCACTGTCCCCATCAAACACTCCCAGGACAGGTACAGCACGGGGTTAGATACAGAGTAAAGCTCCCTCTACACTGTCCCCATCAAACACTCCCAGGACAGGTACAGCACGGGGTTAGATACAGAGTAAAGCTCCCTCTACACTGTCCCCATCAAACACTCCCAGGACAGGTACAGCACAGGGTTAGATACAGAGTGAAGCTCCCTCTACACTGTCCCCATCAAACACTCCCAGGACAGGTACAGCACAGGGTTAGATACAGAGTGAAGCTCCCTCTACACTATCCCCATCAAACACTCCCAGGACAGGTACAGCACAGGGTTAGATAGAGTGAAGCTCCCTCTACACTGTCCCCATCAAACACTCCCAGGACAGGTCCAGCACGGGGTTAGATACAGAGTGAAGCTCCCTCTACACTGTCCCCATCAAACACTCCCAGGACAGGTACAGCACAGGGTTAGATACAGAGTGAAGCTCCCTCTACACTATCCCCATCAAACACTCCCAGGACAGGTACAGCACGGGGTTAGATAGAGTAAAGCTCCCTCTACACTATCCCCATCAAACACTCCCAGGACAGGTACAGCACGGGGTTAGATACAGAGTAAAGCTCCCTCTACACTGTCCCCATCAAACACTCCCAGGACAGGTACAGCACGGGGTTAGATACAGAGTAAAGCTCCCTCTACACTGTCCCCATCAAACACTCCCAGGACAGGTACAGCACGGGGTTAGATACAGAGTAAAGCTCCCTCTACACTGTCCCCATCAAACACTCACAGGACAGGTACAGCACGGGGTTAGATACAGAGTAAAGCTCCCTCTACACTGTCCCCATCAAACACTCCCAGGGCAGGTACAGCACGGGGTTAGATACAGAGTAAAGCTCCCTCTACACTGCCCCCATCAAACACTCCCAGGACAGGTACAGCACAGGGTTAGATAGAGTGAAGCTCCCTCTACACTGTCCCCATCAAACACTCCCAGGACAGGTACAGCACAGGGTTAGATACAGAGTGAAGCTCCCTCTACACTATCCCCATCAAACACTCCCAGGACAGGTACAGCACGGGGTTAGATAGAGTAAAGCTCCCTCTACACTATCCCCATCAAACACTCCCAGGACAGGTACAGCACGGGGTTAGATACAGAGTAAAGCTCCCTCTACACTGTCCCCATCAAACACTCCCAGGACAGGTACAGCACGGGGTTAGATACAGAGTAAAGCTCCCTCTACACTGTCCCCATCAAACACTCCCAGGACAGGTACAGCACGGGGTTAGATACAGAGTAAAGCTCCCTCTACACTGTCCCCATCAAACACTCACAGGACAGGTACAGCACGGGGTTAGATACAGAGTAAAGCTCCCTCTACACTGTCCCCATCAAACACTCCCAGGGCAGGTACAGCACGGGGTTAGATACAGAGTAAAGCTCCCTCTACACTGCCCCCATCAAACACTCCCAGGACAGGTACAGCACAGGGTTAGATACAGAGTAAAGCTCCCTCTACACTGTCCCCATCAAACACTCCCAGGACAGGTACAGCACGGGGTTAGATACATAGTAAAGCTCCCTCTACACTGTCCCCATCAAACACTCCCAGGATAGGTACAGCACGGGGTTAGATACAGAGTAAAGCTCCCTCTACACTGTCCCCATCAAACACTCCCAGGATAGGTACAGCACGGGGTTAGATACAGAGTAAAGCTCCCTCTACACTGTCCTCATCAAACACTCCCAGGACAGGTACAGCACGGGGTTAGATGCAGAGTAAAGCTCCCTCTACACTGTCCCCATCAAACACTCCCAGGACAGGTACAGCACGGGGTTAGATACAGAGTAAAGCTCCCTCTACACTGTCCCCATCAAACACTCCCAGGACAGGTACAGCACTGGGTTAGATACAGAGTAAAGCTCCCTCTACACTGTCCCCATCAAACACTCCCAGGACAGGTACAGCACGGGGTTAGATACAGAGTAAAGCTCCCTCTACACTGTCCCCATCAAACACTCCCAGGACAGGTACAGCACGGGGTTAGATACAGAGTAAAGCTCCCTCTACACTGTCCCCATCAAACACTCCCAGGGCAGGCACAGCACGGGGTTAGATACAGAGTAAAGCTCCCTCTACACTGTCCCCATCAAACACTCCCAGGACAGGTACAGCACGGGGTTAGATACAGAGTAAAGCTCCCTCTACACTGTCCCCATCAAACACTCCCAGGACAGGTACAGCACGGGGTTAGATACAGAGTAAAGCTCCCTCTACACTGTCCCCATCAAACACTCCCAGGACAGGTACAGCACGGGGTTAGATACAGAGTAAAGCTCCCTCTACACTGTCCCCATCAAACACTCCCAGGGCAGGCACAGCACGGGGTTAGATACAGAGTAAAGCTCCCTCTACACTATCCCCATCAAACACTCCCAGGACAGGTACAGAACGGGGTTAGATACAGAGTAAAGCTCCCTCTACACTGTCCCCATCAAACACTCCCAGGACAGGTACAGCATGGGGTTA